>NC_134173.1:54284519-54413920 GCF_964188355.1 Buteo buteo | reverse complement strand
CGTAGGGTCCCTCCCACTGGAGACAGTCCTCCATGAACTTCTCCAACATGAGTCCTTCCCGTGGGGTGCAGTTCTTCACAAACTGCTCCAGTGTGGGTCCCTTCCATGGGCTGCAGTCCTTCAGGCACAGACTGCTCCAGTGTGGGTCCCCCATGGGGTCATAAGTCCTGCCGGAAAACCTGCTCCAGCGTGGGCTCCTCTCTCCATGGGTCCGGAGATCCTGCCAGGAGCCTGCTCCAGTGTGGGCTTCCCATGGGGTCACAGCCTCCTTCAGGCACCTACCTACTCTGGCGTGGGGTCCTCCCCAGGCTGCAGGTGGAGATCTGCTCCACCGTGGACCTCTGTGGGCTGCAGGTGGACAACCTGCCTCACCATGGTCTTCCCCACGGGCTGCAGGGGAATCTCTGCTCTGGTGCCTGGAGCACCTCCTCCCCCTCCTTCTGCACTGACCTGGGGGTCTGCAGGGTTGTTTCTCTTACACATTCTCACTCCTCTCTTCGGCTGCAGTTGCTGTGGTGTAGGGGTTTTTTTCCCCCTTCTTCAACCTGTTCTCCCAGAGGCACTACCACTGTAGCTGGTGGGCTCAGCCTTGGCCAGCAGCGGGTCCATCTTGGAGCCGGCTGGCATTGGCTCTGTCAGACATAGGGGAAGATTCTGGCAGCTTCTCACAGAAGCCACCCCTGTAGCCACCCCCCTACCAAAACCTTGCCGCACAAACCCAATACATTGGGCTTTTAACTATTCATATTGTGCAACACTGCAGCAGTGTTGTTAAAAGCAAGAGATTTAAAAAAAAAAAGTTTCTGTCACAATCACTTCTGATGTTTTATCTAATGTGTTTTAGTTTTCTGAGAGGTTTCAACTAATCTGCATGTAGTTTCTGTTGGAGAATATTGGCAGTATGCCATGTAACTACCTTTTTGATTTCCGCACCTTAACTGTCCTTTTCTATTTCTCCACCTTTTCATAATTCTATCCATGAACTTGTTTGTGCCTAAAATTTTCCTTAAGGCTAGTGCTGACACAACTTGTTCTATTCTTATCTGTTTCTATGGCGTTTCATCCTTTATTGCTTGGTATTTTCTTACACAATTTTCTATGGTTGTTATGGCAACAATAAATAGCAGATTTGTCAATTTTCAAGTGATATTGCTTTCAAAATTTTGCATGATGTTAAATTGCTGAGCGAGAGGTGAAATACTTTCAGCATAGTTAAGCAAATTAATATGATTATGTTAAATTGCCTTGTAGTTTTGCAATGTTGCTTCTTCTATGCAAGGTGTTATGCACTGTGATGCTACTTGGGAGAGTATAAATAGAATACATTTGTGGAAGTAGGAGAAATTGTGGAATTACTGAACTACTTCTTTCCTATTGTTATTCTAATGGCCAGGATCTGGCAAATGTGACTGGTATTCTGGCAACATCATCATCAACCAGGTTAGTAGGCATTTAGCTCGTAATTACTAGGGTTCCCTGTGCAATACAGACCATCAGATGATGTAAGTACAAATTCCCAGAATGGAAGATATTTGGACATATTAATGTCAAAAACAACAGAATGAAGTATTTCTCTAAGATTGTGTTTAAAGCAAGAGGAGATACTGATGGAGGAAAGAGGAATGTGGTTTAGGATTGAAATGGATGAGGACTGCAAGAAGCCAATACCTCTGTGAATGAGTGTTTAAAGTCAGAATCACTAATGAATATGGAAGCAATCAAAATTACTTATTTTAAAAAATGAACTGATGGATGAGGTCCACAGGTTTTTTTGTATATGACATGATTATGTTACTTCTTTAAAATACCTCTTCATATATTTGGGATTTTAAAATATTTTTAAGTCATTACTTGCATTCATTGTGCCTTTTAATAGAGCCATTGATAAATCTGACATTCACTGTAACAAAATAATTTGCTAAAATAAATTATTTTTTGTTTTCTCTGTGTTTGATTTTACAGCATTGTGAAATCTCATAACTTACACAGTATTTGTAATTTCAGCTGTGTGTACATATGTGTGTGTGAGGTTGAGTAGGAATATTATAATGAAAACCTTACTTTTTCAGTGCTGTCAAAAAACCCAACAAAACACTGCTTTCTTCATGTCCATAGCATTCTTAAATTGTTAGTTTAACTTCTCTGATGATAGGATGCTGGGACATCTAGTCTTTGATTGCACTCTCATTTCAGACCGTAAGAATGCAAGGTCTCTAGCTGTGTCAGCAGTGGTGTAAGTGTCAAAAACAGTAAGCAGAAAAAGAGATATAATTTTTACTCCATCCAAACCTGAGCTGGCAGTTTGTTTCTTCTGGGAGGAAAGAATTGGCTAGTCAGTCCACTGCTCAATATGCGTGGTAGTTCAGCAAGGCAATTTGTATTCAAAACCGTAACAGCTTTTCAGAAGATGATGGCTTAAAGCCAAAAGCCACTTCTCTGTCACCAGTAGATTATAGCCGGAAAATCATTTCTGTTTCCAAATGAAAATACATCTCTTTCATTTGGGTGGAAAGGGGACAGACCACCAGTGCTGGGGACTCTTTAATTTATTACGTTTCTGAGGTTCTTAGGATTTGTTGCTGTATGTTAATACCAGGTTTTAAACTATTTGATACAGTGCTGTTTTCTGCTTGTGACAGGATGTAGACGTTATAAAGGTACTCATGATTTCCAGCCCCCCCCATTCTTCTGCCACGTAAGGTGAATTTCATTAGCATCAATTCAAGAACATTTGCTATATATTTATATGTCTTTCTGAGAGTCATTTTTCTTCAACATTAAATCCTAATGCCCACATCCAGACATGTGCAATAACTGGATCAAGAGGTAATCCGTGTGTGTTGCTAAATTCTTATTTAATATGGAAATCCAGGACAGATATGCAATCTTTTTGACACTAAACCTATGTTTCCCTGCATTTGTTTGTACTTGTGCATATGCATCAGATCTGTTGGTGATGAGGGAGTTGTTCATACTCTCTCTATTCATACAAACTCTGAAAAATGACACTTTGTATGTGACTAGTCCCATTGATTTGTACTTTGTCTCTCCCCAGTGTTATGTCTTTGAATGCAGGATACCATTCAAACTGAGGAATAGATGTTCTGTAAGCAGAAACCCCAGTGATGTATTCTAAATAAATTGCAGGAGCATTTAATAACCTCAACATTTATATTTTTGTCTTTACTTTGGAAAAGCACTACTCTGAAGATGGACAAAGCAATTGAACTGCTTTTACAAGGCACTGTAGATTGAAATCAAATTTTCTTTGGCTTTTAATTATTTCTGAAAGTGCAGTTGTGAAACACATAATTTTATTTAAATATGAGCCTGTGAGCTGTATAGCAGTTGACTGCATTGAGCAAAGATTTTGTTTGAGTACTGACACCTTGCCTTTGAGGAATGCATTTGTCTGGCTCACACTTTCCTTATCCTTTTTCTATGGTCTAGGAATGTGCTGGATGGATAGTTTGGCATGAGTTGGAGCTTGATGGGAGCTCTCATTATTTCCTGCCCTGGTAGTTAGGGTTGGAAATAATACAGATGATGTCCTTGGTTCTACTTCAGTTTCCAAATCATGAATACTAAATCAATTTTAAAACCTAGATTAAATTCCCAACAGTGTTTTTTGGGGGAGGGATTTAGATTTGAAGTTACAGACACTTGAACATTACAGATGTTCAAGTGCATTATGTGTAGCATTTTCATTGTTGATAAACTATGCAATAATATCATTATTTTCCTTTTCTTTATGGATTTTAAGTCTAGAAAACTGAAACATAATTGAAACCTAGATAATCACTCGAGAGATGAATTGAAAAACCAGCAGAGAGGCCAGAAAGATTCTACTGAGACTTGGGTCACATCATAAGGGTTTGCAGAGCTCATACCATTCCCTATATAATGGGCTATATAATTGACATAATTTACTCCAGAGATGCAGAATTGGAATAGTGAGCACTATAATTTGGAACTGGGATTAATGAACAGTGTTGGCACAAAAGCTTGCACAGTACCTGTTTGCATTGAGTCATAAATCATAACTATATCTGCAGATTATCATCTGAAGAACCTGGTTAAACAAGCTAGTGTTGTTCTGTAGTCTTGTGACAAAGCAAATGGATCAAATGCTGTAGACCTTCCTAATAGATAATACTGTGAAGGTAAGAAAGAACTGTGCTAATTTTTGGCTTGATCACATTGATGTTTGAGTCATAGGCAAAATATTTGATAATAAAATATTTCTTTGGCAAATGATTTTGGCAGTTCTGGACTCTGAGTGAATATGCCACTGAATCATTGAATCTTGTTCAATGAATAAATGGAGTTTCTAAACTAATAGAGAGTAGGCATCACACTTTTCACAGGGTGGATTGTGTTTTAGAGAATAGAATTGGATTATGGTTAAGTGTACTCTTCAGTGTTGAGATAACCTAGATTTCTTGTTCATTAAGATGAGAGTGGTCTGTTTTTTTAATTTAGTATTGCTTTTAGTTGTATGTTGGTACACGGGCTTCTTGATTAATGTGTTTTGACATGAATGATCATCAATGATTATCTTGTTCTGTATTTTCCTACTTTTGGCATATTCCTTAGTATATTACTTGTAATGAGAGTAGCTACTACATGTCTGTAAAGGAAAAGATATAGTATATTATTTAAAAGCTGCTAGCTAAGTGGTGCAATTTGATAGATGATCCATTTCTGTATTCGTTCGCTTGTTTTAGATCTAATTTAGTCTGGATTAGAAGCAAGGCGGTAGCTGTCTACTACATTTAGACCATCGTAAAGTGGATTTCATCAGGTTGGTTAAAGATTATTTGATAGTCAGTGTTTGTTTAAGTTGTGTTTCACAAATGTGGAGCTGGTGCATTTTGACAAAAGAAAAGCTAAATCCACTTTAATGAACCAGCTGAAACTCTGCAGTATCTGGTTGGTATGATTTGTAGATAAGACTTCAATAGAAGGCAGCATTAGGAAGAGTTAAGACACTATTGTTTGAAGTGTAAAGAGATTTTTAAAAAATCTGCTCAGTTCTTGAGAACAATAAAGAGTTTTTCTAAACAATTTTAATCAGTTTTCATAACATCAAAGCTGTTATAAGCAAACGAAATCTCCAGCCCTTGTGGCTGGTAAGCTGCTGAATGTGATGTAGGAGTGGAATGGTACCTTTCTGTCGTCAGGGGACTTTGTGGGGTGTGCCTCTGCTATTGGGAGCCCAAATCTTTTAGCAAGCTGAGTTCTTTCAGTGCTTAGGAAAACTGAACCACATCAAACTAAATAGGTAGTCAGGCAGTTCTGTGAGGGGAAAAAAGGTTTGCAAAAAATGATTGAGAAAGGAATAAAGAAAATTTGAGGAACTATGGCCTGAGATGCATTCTTTAAAAGCCAGCAGTGCTTCTGTTAAATCTTTAAAGTCGTACAGAAAATGAAACTTGGTGCTGTCTAGCAAAGGTGCCAGTAGCCTCGGGCTGGGGGATTGCTTCTCCCCTCCCAGATCGCTGCAGGTCTCTATGTGCAGCATCCACATGCTGTGTGTTGGTGCTTAGGCTTGCTTGGGTGTCGTCCTCTCCCTGATCCCTCTCCCAAGGCGGTAACGTGTGCCTTTCCTGAGGCAGGGATCTCTTCTCCCTGCTGCGACTTATACCTCAGTTAAATTTCTCTGCTTAGCCCTGGCTTATTTCAGTTGCTGCATTCAGATTCTGTTCTTTCTGATGTTTTGCAGACTGCTCTCAACTGATGTCTCAATTTTACTGTCTTTTTGCTGTCTTTGCTGTATTTTCTTCCTTCTCCCAGGGATTAAGAAACATGGCATTTGTTGCCTATAAATTGCCCTAAGTTTCTGGACTATAGGATTTTTCCTGTCCATCTTGTACCAAAAGTGGCTGAAACCCATCCTCTCTTGTATGTGACTACCACAATGCCTTCTGCATGAAATAAAAGCCAACAAACAGTATGTCTATCATTTTTCCATTTATTAAAGTTGATGTGTTATTTTCCTAGATCCTTTCTGAATTGGCTGTTTTAAACTGAACTGAGTTTTCCTCCTTATAAAGAATATAACTAAGTCAAGGTTGCTCAGCAAATAAGATATAAATTTGTATGTGTGTTTCGGGTTGGGGGGTGCGTGTCTCCTGCAGCAGACTTTTCGTATTAGGAAAATTTAGTTTTGCTATATCCATTTTTGGTTTAGTTTTGAGTATCAACGTTTTGTACTTATAAGAAACTAGAGATTCACTTGTATTGTCCCTTACTAGGAGACTGAGGTTTGAAGTTTAAGGTTTAAAATTCTTCTAGCCTCTTCCATTGCTCTTCAGGTTAAATGCTTTTCTGGGTCTGGTTTTAACTTTAACATTATCTCTGTGCATGTGTGTATCTTATTGTCTCATAACTCGTTATTCAATGAGTTTCCTTTTTTTATTTCTAAAATAATCTTAAATGGAACTATTGAAGAAAAAGATCTTTAAATGGTATCATTAAGTATTTAATGAATTTGTAGATATTAATACAGCTTTCTTTTTAATCTGAGGACTTCTATTTCATGTTACTTATGTCTTTACTTTTCAGTATAGATTTGTGTTTACAAAATATTTTAGCAAAACTGGGAACATCTTTCATTTTTTATTTTATCTTTAGGATGTTTGGGGGTCTTAACTGAATGGTTTTATTTTTTAAAATGGCTCTCATCCCAAATACTTTATATCTTTGGTTTTAATACAGCTTGCATTTACATGTAGATTGGTAGAATTTTACAGAAATGTAATATTATTTTCTGAACATTTTAAAAATGATCCTCTCATGGAAGAATCAGATGTCAAGGAGGTAACTTGAGAAAACTTTTGAATATGAAGGTAACATTTGGGTATATATAGCTGAATAATAACAGCAGTTTGCTGAAATGTGATATGGTGAACTCAAGGGCAAGGGTGAACTGCAATGTACCTGCTGATAGCCGAGCTCATTATGAAGGACAACTAAAAGCACTTGCCCTGGAGAGCTACAGATTTATAGAGATAAAATGCTGATGTTTTTGGTACTACTTACTTAGTACACTAGGAGCTCTAGCTAAAGAACTCATTTTCAATTTAAAGGTTTATATCTTTGCTTCATAATATTTGAAAAGGCGTTGGGTTTTTTTTTTTTTTTGTTTATTTGTTTTTTCTTCCCATGCTTTTTTTTCTCCAAAAGCAGAAAGGGCTGGGGGAAGGGGGGACAATCCTGTATGTTTTTAGATCAGGTGTGGTAGCTGCTTTGCTATCAGCACTGTGTGGGTATATTTGCAATCAAGTTTAAATAGCATGGTGAGTATCCAGATGGAGTGTTTTTCCTAAGCTTTAGATTATTTACTCTGTTGGGAGCTCCAGTAAACATTTATAGTATTCTTCAGGGCTAACTGTACCATTAAGCTTGAGATGCCTAGTATAGAAAATCACAGTATGTAAAAAACCACCAAGATCTTCTCTAAGGCATTTCAAACGGTGAATTTTTGCCTGTGATACTCTAAAAGTAATTTTTTAAAATGTCTGTGATGGATGATGCAATTCTAAAGAGAAAGTGATAGCAAATTAAACTGTCGTGCTTCAGTAGCCTCAACTGTAAGTTGTGTAATGTAACAATACACTCTCTGTAAATGACATAGAGGGAATGGTAGGATTTTTTCTTTCTGTACACTTTTAAAACTAAATTTATTTATTAAACTTACCTATCATACAAAACATTTGATCTCAAAGGTGCTTATTAATGGATGTTTACTAGCTGCCAGGTTTTTGAGATACATTGCTTGCAGTTTATTTCCCTGTGGTCAGATTCTATGTTATTTTATTTATTTTAGTGAAGATTATATACCTTGCAACTACATGAACATCAGCTGCTATAGTAGGTAAAACCAGTGTAAACGATATTTGAACTGCTTAGGATAGGATAAAGCATTAATACACACTACTTGACTGGTTTTGTGAGGAACTGGGTAAAATTGCAACAGGGAAGAGTTAGCATTATTGCTAATTTTACACTGTGTTTCATGATGATTGCTTTTCCTTAAATTTCAGTTCCTGTAGTCAGGATTGCTCATTAAAGTTTTTGGCTACTAGATCCCCCACCCCCACCCCCCCGAACTTTTTGGCCTTTTTAATTGCAGAAATGTTTAGATTTTAGCTGCTTCTTCAAGAAAAGGGAAATAAAAGGACATGTCCCTCCTCCTAAACCCCTCTTATTTTAGGAATCTAATTTTTAAGGGTAATTTAATGAAGGTGAAGGACCCAGCTCATGATTTTTTAATTTTGGGATTGGCAGTACTTAATGTGCTCAAAGGAAGGCCCTGGGCAGTATTCAACAAAGGTATGCAAATGATAGTATGCACTAACACTACAGAAACCCCTTTTTTCCCCTTGGTGGTTTGCTATTGAAATGTAACTTTGTATGAAGCTAAGAAAAGCCTTCTAGAGCTGAAAGATGTTGATGGTAGTGATGAAGGTTTAGCTTTGTGTTGTTAAAATGATGTACAGTTTTAATGTCTGAGCGGAGAGAATTCTACTAGTGAAGATAAGAATTAATCATGGGGCATTTATATACAATATTATCCCTAAAAAGACTTTTTAAAATTACATGAAGTTGTCCATCTTTAATTTTCTCTTAGTGCTATGTGCTTATTTTACCTCCCAAAATGTTTAAGGTAACTGCAGTCCTGTGGAATGAACTTTGGCTTTTGAAAGTTAGGTTGTCGGTCCTTCTCTCTCATAAATTGTCAAAAATAATGATAGTAAATGAGGTCCTTTTTATATTTATATAACTCCATGGTTTATGTTTTGCAACAAAGAGACTTTCTCTTCCAACATCCTGAAATAAATGCTCTCACTCCGTCCTCGGTCCAAGTTTGTTTTCTTGTGACTTATATACCCACTGTAGTGACAGCAGGGGTGGGGATGGCAGCACGTCAGAGCTCTGATGTTTGGCCAGTGGGTGTCTGAGACAGCTCATTGCCTGACACTGTGTATACAAGGTCAGCATGATTTGCTGTATAAGCAAACATAAAGCAATTCTCCCCCTGCTGCTGCATGGGAGCAGCTGAACAGACGACAGTAACCACGGAGTATTTCCTTGCACACAAGCCTGAGACGACTACTGCATAAGTGAGATTCACAGATTTTGGGTGTTAATTCATAGATGAGAAAAATTGATCAGAAAGGCCCATCTTGTACCTTTGGATCCTGACTCAAGTCTAACTCTTTATACTAGTAAAAAAGAGTTTGAAGTCATCAGTGGAGCTCATTCCATTAGAGAAAAGAAAACTCTGCTCAGCAGAGGGAAGGGGACAGCTGGAGAGAAAAAGTTGCTCTTACCTGAGGCCACTAACAACACAGAACAATCCAAGGCATGCACTGGTTAAATCTTAGAAAGTGCTGTAGGCAACCCACTTTTGCAATTGCCATAGAAAATTATTGTTGTTAGCTATTCTGTTGATAGTTCATATTGTAGGAATTACTAGCAGATGGGAAATTAGATGACTCAGAATACAGTATTAACAATCCATATTTTTTTAATCAAAGGCCTCTAATAAGGCATGTTGCATCTGTAAGATTCATTTAAGCAGTTGCTAGGAAGAATTTGTTTTTTCAAGTAAACACAACAAACTTGATACAGATTATTTTTTGATTGAATATCTATTTTCTTAACAATTTAAACCCTGAAAATACATTTGCTTGTTTTTGTTGCACCAGCTTAATGGCAGTATTCCGTAATTTAGTTTGATAGACTGGAGGTTTGCAATAGTAACTCATGCATTATGGAATTACTAATGAAATCTAATTTTATCATATTGAAAACATCACAGGCCTGGAGCTTTTATTTACCTCTGTTAGCTGTCAAGGGTGGATTAAGATTATAGTGTGCTACATGCACCAAAACTTTGGCTTTTGCCCCCTGAAAAGTTTGGATGGCTACAGATATGTGCTGGCCAAGTTCAGCTAATGAGTTCCAGACTCCTTTCCAGACCCCTTTGCCTAAATCCATGGACCACAAGCACCAGCGAGTATCTTAGATGGGTGTCCTTCGTCCTGACTCCTGTGCTGGACACAGATGAAAGCCAGTAGTTGGGATTTGCATTGCACCCTTTGACTTGATGCCTTCTGAGAGTCCATTTTTGGTTGTACTTTATCTCCTTACTTCTCAGCTTATTGCTACAGAAACGCATCTATATTTTCTGTGGGTTTGTGGGCAGAAACGCATCTATATTTTCCAAGTGCCCATTTTGGTCTGAATTTTCATCAGTATGACTTGACTAGGGTTGTGAACAAAACATGTAGGGTACAGTGTGGGTCCTCCTGCAGGCAGAAGTAGTATTGACTGTGAGTAATTATCCTTTGGTTTGCTGAAAGTACTGATCCAAATGAAGCTGGTCCATCTGGGGTGCAAGAAGTTAGACTGAAAGACTAAAAAAGTAAAAATTGTTGCACTTCCCTTGCTGAAGTTGGATTCTGGGAGATGACTGCATCAGTATGTGAGGAAAGAATTCCTTGTGTGTCACTGTTTGAAGACATGTAAAAAAAGTGATCAAGCTGAAACCAGTTCTGACCAGAGAAAGACTGTTTTCTGCATAGGAAATATTCTTCCAATGAAATGCTAAATGGCGTTGTATTTGACCAACCTTGCATGATAACACTGGGTTATTTTTTCTTCAGCTACAAAACTTGATTACGGCTTCTTAAAACCCCAGACTGATTAGCAGTGGTTCCTGCCAGCTTCACACAAGGGTAGTGCAGCTATCTCTGGAGCACTTGTAGCTCTGACCTGTGCTCTTATCACAACTGGATCACTTCGTGTCTGGAGCTGCCCCAACTTTTGGATTTTTACTGTATCCCAGCTTAATGAAGATAGTCACATTAAGAAGAGCTTGCTAATGATGCTTAATCTGTTCTGCTGCTTTTTAACTTCTACATGTAGCCTTTCCTGGAAAAGTCTCTAACCTTGTTACCAATAAGTTGAAAAATGAGCCAGGAGGAGGTAAATGATTGGTGTCCCATTTGCTAAAAGTTCAAGATAAGGTACACCAGGTTTCCAGACTGATTGATCTCCTAAGTGTGTGGCTAGGTTGCCTTTTCCAAAGATTATAACTGAAAATTACAGTTCAGTTAAAAGGTTAATTATGCTTTGATTCTGTGCTGGTTGTTCCAGCTCAAGTTGGTGCTGCTGAAAGGATCTTTGCCACTGGAAGCTTGGGTTGATGGAGCTCCTTTCTGCACGGGTACCTTTCTTCCACCAGGATTTCCCCCTGCATCAGGGCGAGGAGAAGGCAGAGGCAAGAGCTCAGCTTCCAGCACTGGGATGCAGCTCACCCCACAAGGATGACTGTTAGCTGGTCTCTTTGTAGGCAAAGTCAATTTCCTTTGCTCTAGCAAAGCAGAGTAGAGAATTTCAGTGGGGCTTCTTTAGGTGCGACAGTGTCTTAAAAACCTGTCAGCTTGTAAATGAAATTATTCAATAATATCTGGCTCTGGAGATGGTTTTGTTTTGGTTTTTTTCTCCTTCCTTCCCTTACACATTGTAAGTCTCTTTAGTTATTAGGTTAACAAATATACCTTTCAGGAGAAAAGGTTTGTTTGGGGTTTTTTTTCCTGTAAACACCTAATTTTTCTACTGGAAAACTGAGTATGCATACTGGCTCTAAAAGACTATATGTATGTGTAAAACAGATGTACATACTTTCTGAGTATTACATATTATTATATGTAACTGATAGATTCAAGGCATTGTAAAGTGGAACTTGGAGTGTTGCTTTCCCAAACCCACGTGATTACCTGGTGATATGAAGGGTCCCAGGGAAGGCAAATGCTTTTACCAGAAACTCCATTCACTGAAGACCTCTGTCTTGGGCCGTGGCCCATCTTGACACTAATTGCTGGCTGTTCTGTGATTGTGGATGTTTGATCTGCAAAAGGACACGATCGATTCTGTTGTTTGGAGTGACAGAAATTGAACTATCTATTGTTGTCAGACACATACTGTCCTGATTACTGAACTGCTATGGTTTACAGCTTTTAAAAAGCTATCAAAATGTAATTTAAAGCCTTTTTGAATTCTTGTAGCTTGCACAGCTGAATGCCCTCCTCTCCCTTCCTATTAACACCGGTAGCCCTAGTAGTTACAACAAACTATATGGGAAATTATTTCTGGCAGTTTAAATTGCAAACTGGTTGCAAGTGAAAGTAAATGAGTGCTGAGCTCTATCACTTTAAGAATTTGAATCAAAATATTTATCATGCAGGGGAATAAATTACATAGGAATAATTAAATATCTTGAGTTATTTCTGTGCATCTCATTTGATATATTTGCTGTGGCATTCAGCATTTAGGCCTCAGGCTTCACAAGGTAATATCTATAGCACAGAAGTTAAGAAAAAATATTTTTAAATTTACCAAGGAGATATATATGTCCATACACACACACACCCCCCCCTAGAGCCAGCTCTGGCTTTTAGATGTGCTTAAGTGGTTTTCTATAGTACATAGAGCTCTCTGACTGTTCCTGCCTAATCCAGCATCTGATGTCAGATAGATGAGACCATCATAACTCTGTTTTCAGTTTCTTAACGTCCCTGTTTTCTGTCATTTACTTCATTTGAATGTCCTGAGCATCAGCCATTCATACAGATGAGTACTGCGGCTCCCTGGGTCCCCTGGCTGACATGGCTGAGATCATTCTGAACGATTCTTTTTCTCTGGTTTTAAAAATTCATTCTCTTTGTATTTTAATTTCCACCCAGCTGTCTGTGATCTTTAAAGAATATTTAATTCTGTTTGCTGGCTCTGTTTCTTGATTGAATTTTAAATAAAAACTCACCCATCACATTCTCCTCTGACAATTTATAAAAAAATGTTTTTCAGTGCAGAATAATTATGTGATTGCATCAGCTGGAGCTTTTCTGTGCAGTTTAAGCCTGATGTCTACAGTGGTGACTGAGAGGGAATAAATGGCTGCGCAGGCTGGCCCAGAGCGGGTAGGAGACTTCATCAGTAGCAGTTCTTACAAAACACTCACAAGATTATTCACGGTGCCTTCCTTAGCCCATTTGCTGGTCCATGGTGCCCCAAATATATTTCTTCTCTCACACATGATAAGAAACATGGCTTTATTGCTCTTCTCATCTGTGCTGCGTTGGAATCAGTTACAGAGGGGAATCGGCACTGTCATCTCTTCTCATTTTACTGCAAATCTCTCTGACACTTCACTCCTCTAAAGAATATCTTCACTGAAAAGTGTCTGTAATGTGCCAGTTACATTTACTACTTGCCTACAAATGAAAGAGAATGGACTTTTTAAAATCTTTTCTTTCTCTGAAAATGGAAAGGTGTTTTTCTGCAAGAGCCTTGGTGACTGAGGAATTATGATTCCTTTCTCCCATCCTTTCTTGCATTTATCAAATGGGAGAAATGTAGTAAACTAGATGGTATTTAATTATTTGAGAGGCAAGTCTTTCTTTGCCTCCTAAGAAATGAAAGGTGAAATTTGCCTTGGGAGGGACAGACATCACTGATGAGCTACTGAGCCCATCTGAGGTCTCTGAAGCTTATACAGGTCTAAGGCTCTTTGGTCCTGGAAGATACTTTGACATCTGGGCTTTAGTTCTCAGCTTCATTAGGAATCTTATGGTTAAAATGACACTGCATGAAAATGTGCATCTTCTTCCATATGCTCTTCTATTAATTTCTGATCTGCACCCCCTCTTTATTATGACTTTCAGTTATTTTTTTTTACTATGTACAATGTAGTCTATTAGTAGAAGTCATAATACTGGGGTTTGGATTGTATGTAGCAATATGTGTTGCTAATTTATATGCCTCAGATGCTGATAAAAATAAAGATCAAAAGTAGTATTTCATTCCTCAGGGAAAACAGATCAGATTGTGTTGATGGAAGACTGCCCTAGATTCATGAACAAAGTATTGACTCATTATTAGGTTGATTCAGAAAATGTTCCCCCCCTCCCCCTCCCCGAGTTAGGTGGTGTGCTTGTTTGTAATGTCAGAATATTTGCAAACAAAATATAGATTATCCCTTTCTTTGGATGAAATTATTTGTGCTATCTGAAATTTATTGATATTTTTCACACTCGGTGAAGAGTAGTTGGCACATTGGCAATTCTGATGAGAGAAATGCAGAGGCACTAGACTTCATCAGGAAAAAAATATGTAGGCCAACCAAAGGAACATATTTCAAATGTAGATCCTGCCCTGCAAGAGCAGGTGGGGCAGTAGTGCCCGATGTGCCCCAGTACCTGACAAGACTCCAACCTTTATTTGCAGCAGCCAGCAAGCCAGCGAAGCGATTTACTTGTGTTATGACCCGTCGCTTTTAATGAATGAAATATAGTGAACTATTTAACATTGTGAGAAAATATTTTTAGAAAGAAAAGAGCTTGGTCAAAGGTAACTCTATGCCATGAATTCAGGAAATTATTTCATGTATTATTTAAACACTCTTGTTAGCAATTTGCTTTGACTAGTTCTGGCAGCAATCTATTGAGGAAGACAAGTGCCTTGTCATTCTTATCAGAAAGTACCTCTAAATATCTGTCAGACTATTACTTGCAGCAGCTGTCTGTTTTTCAGGCTTCTATAAGAGACTAAAGTTCAGTAAGAAGTATCTGATTAAGCAATATGATTTATATACATGAATATAATTGTGTATACTGTGGCATGCTTTTTTCAGCCTAATGAGTCAAACTCCAGCCCTATATTTATTTACAATCTATTTGCAAGGTTTGCAAAGTGATTTTTTTTTTTTAATTAAATGTACTGTGTGCGTTTGTGTTTTCATATGCTGTTAAATTATTTACTGTGGAGCATACAAAGGCTTTTGGTTATATAAACAATTACATATGTGTATACATACACTCAAAGTGTGTAAAAACACTGCAGCTGTAAATTAAAGGATTATAAAAGGTGGTGGTTTTCATTTTTGTTGCAAGCAGGTTTTAATCTTTTTTGTGTTTTGTTTTTTGTTGTTGTTGGTTTTGTTTGTTTGTTTGTTTTTGTTTTGTTTTGGTGGTTGATTGTTTTACAGTTAAAGAACCTGAGTTTAGAAGAATTACAGATGCGATTAAAGGCTTTGGACCCTATGATGGAACGAGAAATTGAAGAGCTTCGTCAGAGGTACACTGCAAAGAGGCAACCTATCCTAGACGCGATGGATGCAAAAAAACGGAGGCAACAAAATTTCTGAGTGTGTTTTACTTTCAGAGATAATACTATGAGTCAGTGTGGACACTGGTAACTTTGTAAGTCTGAAGGAATTCGATTATGAGAGTTTTCAAAAACCCAATATTTGAATTTTCCTTCACAAGCAATGACAATTGGAGTAGTGCAAGAACATACATATGGTGTTCTGCAAAGGCAACGAAACACATTACCACTTGTTTATATTTTCAAATGTTTAATGTAATAGAAGTTTAATCTCTTACTTCCCAATCTTTTTCAGGTGTATAGTGGTAACTTGGTGTTGTACATTAGGACTTGTGTTTTGGAGCACCTGGAACGATTTCTTGATTGTGCAACACTACAGAGCCTTATGTCGCAATATATTTTCCTCCCACTTAGTAGCATATTTATTATGTAATCTCTGGTTATCCTATTTATTTTATGCCAGTTTTCTTTTTTATTAGGAAGTATTAGGATAATATAGTGGAGAGCAGAGCCAGATTAGATAAAGTTGGTATTGTAGTATAATGAAAAGAAGCTCACCACTGTATTATGTTTTAAAACTCCAATTTCAGCAAGCGTCCCAATTCAGGACAGCACTTGAACATGTTTCCAGCACATCCATATCAGTAGGATTTAAGCATAAAATAAGTAATAGGCACATGTTTTTCTGCTCTCCTGTATCAGGGACTGTGGCTGTAGTTGAGCAATACAGTTGTTACACTACAGAGCATTCTTTTAGAGAGTATTTTTTGTCATTTTTACGCACACTGAATGGTCTCATTAAACAAGAAGACAAGTGCCTAATCAGTTTTGATTTTTCTGTTATTCAGGAGAAGCAATACTTGCAGTCACTCCTTCAGTGTAAATTTCCAATTGCTATTGCAATTCTGACCAGTATAAACCTCTATTTTGCACCATAGTTTTATAATGAAGTAACAGCTACACTTTCTTGGATATGTCCTTTAGTTCATTTAGGTTTTTTTATCACTGTTTTGAGGGGAGAGGGGAGTTATTAGTGGTTTGAGTTTGGTTTGGTTTCACATTATAGATACAAAGGGATAGTAATTTAAAAGCCAAAGAAAATAAATTGAATACTTATATATAATAAGTACTGAAAAGCAGCAACATTTTGCAGCCCTCTGAGGGTTTTGTCCTGCAATCACTAAACATTCAAAATTCCTGCAGTCTTCTGTGGTAGATTTGGGGGAATCAGAAATGCAGGACCAAGCTCTTAATATCTTTTTACAAGTTCTTCTGTCTGGTTTATATTGTGGGATATCTAGTAGGTAGAATTTACAACATTGCAAGAAATATTTCAGACTTAGCAGAAAATGTGATCCACTTTCTAAACAATCTACTGTGTTCTCTATTGATATCTTTACTATCGTTGCCTTTTGTGTAAATAACTTTACTGTGATAGTCATACTTCTTTAAACAATACAGCTGAAAAGATCTTTACATTCAACCTTCAGCTGTTAAACTTTTAATGGTGACTACTGTATGGGTATCTTCTGTTAAATGTTTTGTCGAAGTTAGTAATCATCTCATACCTCTTAACATTTACCATCATCATACGTGGACCATTTAGATGGAACAGTGCAGATTTTGGAAATGGTGCATTATAACATAAAGCTTAGGCAAAAGGAAAACAAAAGTTTTTACAGGATCAGCATACTACAGCCATGCTGGGACCAGTAGTTGGGTTTGAGCTGTATACAGCCATTGTTGTCATTGTCATTCTGTGTGTGTGTTTGCATGCATGCCACACTCTAACATGTAAACCCTGGAGTCAAATAAATTTTAATTGTGATTGTTAGAACATCCTTACCCTCAACTCTCTTTCTATTTCTTAAAGTAATGACCATCCCTTATGAAAAACCAAAACCACAGAAGATCCATAAAAATTACCTTAGGCAAGATAAAATGCACCTGGTAGTCTTATGCCTCATATTTATACAATGAAATGATGTAAAGGAAAAAATGGTGTAACCATATCACTGTGTCATTAGATTATAATCAGAATGAAGCAAAAAAATAACAGCACCAACCTGCCCCTGTTAGTATGGTTCTTATTTATTTAAAATTAATTTCTAATTCTTGAACTTTCTGTTCTCAAAAACTCAAAGGTGTGTGTGTGTGTGTGTACATATATTTGTGTAGGTATACACACATATTTATATGCAAATCTATATATAAGAAAAAATATAAAACAGATTTAAACCATCAGGAGAGGAACCTAGCTTGCCTTTTCTTGGTGTGCCTTTTAAGCATAGTGTCACTATCCAGACACTCTTGCTTGCATCATTAGCAGCTTGCTTTTCCCTTACTCTCTTAAATTTTTCCCACCAAAAATAAGACCTTGATTTTGAATAATGTGGCTTTACAGTGTAATAGACAATGTAATAAAAAGATCACAATTTTCATATTTTGTGTATTCTGAAAACTTTAGTAATGCAGTGTACTAAATTCAAATTACCTATCAAGAGGGACTCCAGTAAAAGGCCTTTTTAGACTAGAGCTGTTGCAGACTGACATCTGAAAGGTATCAGAAGATAAAGGACATCCTTTCTTCACTCCTGATCTGTCTTTTTAGAAAAAACGCGAATAAATTTGTGCACATGCATACACACAGGTATGATTATACATGCAAGAGAAAAATCTGAAAGCCATGGAATAAATTAAAAATGTAAAGAACCTACTTAAAATGGGTGGAAAATAGCTTCTGAAATGCTGTAAACTGGGTAGATATAGGATGTCTGTGACCAAAGAATACTTGCACCAATTAATATGAAATTAGTAGTGTTGCCCTTCTGATATGGTGCACGCTGCAGTCAGTGTAAGAGCTGTCTTTGGCTTCAGAAGCCAGTGTATTGGGCTCTAAATTATGTGCGTGACATATAGAAATAGGTTTTATATTGAGAGATGGATACAACTCAATTTTTCTGTCTTCTGTTTATATAAATGAATCAAATCGTCCATGTTGATGACTACACATCTCGACTGGAGGATGAGCATCTCTGTAAAGGAAAGCTGATAGTACAATAAATAAGACATTTTAAAAGCAAGCCTTGCAGGAAATCTGATAGAACTACTGACAAGTTAACCTTCAGTAAGATTTTAACAAAGCAATTTCTTGTTTGCTTCTGACTTTGTATGTTTAGGTTTAGTAAGTAAAAATAATTTTGAAAAGTCATTACCTATTACTAAACATTTTTAATAAAAGCTAATTTTTCATGTATAATTGTCGTCTTGTTCATTCTAACTGAAGCTAAATTATGTTAATAGTAACCATTCATGTTCATTTCCATAGTCATCTCTCATGGTTTTATTTTCTTTCTGTAATACTGTGAGCCCAGCTGTGAGTGCAGAAAACCGCATCTCTCAAAGTCAGCTCTGGAAAGGATTTTCCCAGCTCAAGACATTGCTGCAAGCTCTAGAAGTCTGAGGATCTCAACCGAAGAGTATCAGGCCAGTCTAAGGACAGAAATCCTCAATACTTTGTGGAAGCCCCTCTCTCTGCAATCTAAGGTTGCTAAAGGCCTAATCCTGAGAGGGCTGAGCACCACCCTAATACATTGGAAGTCTTCATAGACATCCTTTACTTGGAGGTACTAGTGGACATTAGCAGCTTTAGGTGTTCCTTTGATTTTCTAGTGTAATGAGAAGAACAATAGGTAATGGATAGGCTTAACTAGAAAAAGTGAATACATTTAGTGTCTCAGATTTGATTCCATAGCCCGTTTCTTTTCTGATTTTTAAAAAATTATTCTCTTAAGAATTTGCCCACAAAGACACTTTAGTAAAAGGAACTCATGAACAAAACTCCTTAGTGAACCACAGTATGTTTGAAGTGACAAGATTCTACTGCTAATCTGAATTAATCTGACAATTATTGGATGTTATAATTATTTACTGTTTATTTACAGTAAATAATAGCTTGCCTGTATTTGCCTAGGTATATTCAGATGAGAGTGCACAGTGGCTCAGGCTGCTTCTCCGTCCAGTGTATTGAACTTCCAAATATAAATACGGCTCACGATGAGTGAATCTGTGCACAAGTACATGAGATAGCCTTAGTCACCATTAATAGGCACTGGTGCTTCCAAGCAGAATGTATACTGTACAACTTCTGTAAAGCACTTTGTGTGCACGCTGTTTTATCAATGTGATACGATGAGGGTTACATTTTCTTTTCAACTGTATACATGGCTATAAAACTAATTAAAAAGACCATATGATGTGAGGAACTCTTTATTTCTTTGCATTCATAAATATTAAGGGCTCCAGCTTACTATGGCATTTCCTTCTGTACTTCCGAAGGCGATGATGGATGTTCTGTAATGTCATACAGCTGGCTGGGAAATTGGCTTTGGGATATTTCTATACCAGGCTGTGGTGCGGCAGTGTTATGCCCACTATTGCCAATGAAAACCTTGGAGAAGACAATCCCTGGGTAGCACATGGTGTTTCTCACCATTGTGTTGTGCCAGGTGAAGTAATGGCTTAATTTTTTGGGGGAAAGGCAAAATTACATTGATGGTTCAATGTGAAGTCATTAAGTTGCACTTGGGGACTTGCCCTGTTAAGTTTATTTTAAAATAACTTCACAAAATGTATTTCTCTCTCTGTTTAGTGTATTTGTTATGGAACGGGACTACCATTTACATGGTGTGCTCTTATCCTTGTTTTTTGTTTTGTTTTAATTTGTTACATTTTTTAAAGAATACTGGAAAATTCGCCATATTTTGCTGCTTCTCTTCCCCCTGCTCAGGAAGATGAATGTGGGCATTACTTTTAGGAGCACCCCCTGAGCCAAGTATTCTTGGGACATTGTGCACAAATGCAAATGTCAGCAACAGCTTTTATTCTCTTCTTTAGAGATCACTGAAGTAAAGTCTCGGCTGTCCTGTTTTCCCTTTATTTGAAAATATGGGATGTTCAGATTCTAATCAAATCTTTCTCATTCAGAATATTTGTTAGTCCCAGACAGACTATATACTAGGTATTTTTTTTCCATTGTTTGCTTCACAAATTCCTCAGGATAGATTCATGCTTAGTTCCACTAGGCCTTAGAGAGCCTTCTAGGTTAAAGAAGAGCTATATTTGTCACAGAAACAGGAAGAAAGAAATCATTAAAAAAAAATTTCTTCAGGGAGAAAAGAAAAAGCATATGGCACTTGCACCTGGCCAGGTTGCTTATGAGACTAACTATGGATGTTAGGGGAAGAAACTGTTGGCTGACAAAAGCGAATCAGGTAGTCATCTATGCAACTTACTGTTCTACGTCAATGTTTCACATCTGATTTTCTTCCATTCATGTTTATTGTCTTTTATGTTTGTGCTTTATTTATTCAGTTGCCACTTTTAAAGATAGAAGTTTTAATTTTTTAAAATTTTATAAATGGAAACATACCATGACAGTGCCAAGTAAATAAACATGGGAAAAAACCAATCAGAGTCACTGAAAGGGTGGTGTTTTCTCCTCCTTTCCTCCCCCACTCCTTTCTGGGGTCGTAGAGGGTTTTGACAGCCGATGGTGTTTGTCTCTGCATGGAGAGAGTTTCCATGCTCTAACCCTGGGCAGACATGGACGGAGGTGGAGGGCCCGATGAGCTGTGCACCTACTCAGGATGCCGTGTAAGTGTTGTGCTCTGCTGGGAACCACTGTCCCCCTCCTCCTCCTCTCCCTCCCCTGCTGTAGTGGAGGCACTGAGGCTCCTGCAAAGCGTGAGGAAGCAACACGACGCAGTGAGTACAGCTTCGCTACCGAGAAACTTAGCGTGAACCTGGAAGCTGTTGATCAGCATCAGGGTAGCACTGCGCTCACTCAAACCAGTGCCTGTGGTCTAGGAAGCCTTGCCGGAGCCTGCTGCTTATTTCAGGGACAAGGCGACGCTGTGGTGGCAAATGGCTTTTGATGCAACTTTGCCTTGTTGGCAGGGCTGCGGCAGGGCCATAGCCCCCAATGCCGATGCAGGCATACCCACACCAAGGTATCTGAAAATCACGTTTAACCCTTGGAAAGGAAAAAGTTCCTTGTGTGCGTTTTTATATTGACGTACAAGAACTGTTTAGTGGCCCTTAGGAAATTATCTCAGTGCAGTGCAAGAGTCTGTGTAATGGCATCATCTAATGATCGCTCCGTGCCCTACACCAGGACGTTTCTTAGTCCAGTAGCACTATCCCTTGGCCTCCCAAGTTCTTACTGTAGGCACTAGGTTTACCTTTGCTAGAGGTGATGGTGGGAGCAGGAAGTTTTCGTGTGCTGTAGGCACACAGCCAGAGTTCTTGCCTGGTGCTGGTACCTGTTCAGTGCAAACAGGCGTTTCTAAAGGCCACAGAAAATCCAGATGGGGATAAATTGGGCAGTAAGCAGGGAGTTGCCTGGAGCCAGCCAGCAGGAAAGCATTGGAAGGAATTAAACTAATCTGATTCTGGGCTCAAATGCTGGTTTTCTGTCTGTCTCAATAGGGGAAAATCTTAATAGTATTTACTCGTGCACTGCAAACCCTAGTGACCTTCAAAATTTTTTTCTTTAGGTGTCACAACTTCAGAAATCAAATTTCTAAATATACACGGCCACATGCTAATGTATCTGGATATATTTTTCCTCTGTCAAATTAATTAAACCATATGTTCTTTACTAAAGACCTGGACTCTTCTCCCTGTGGATATTTCTTCGAAGGACAGATATTTTATGTCACAGTATCTCTCCCTAGCTGACCCCCAGAGAGAAACATAGCCCTCCTGGTCCTGTTTCTCCCCTCAGGGACAGTACTTGAAGCTGACCAGTGTAACTGTTCTTTCTCTGTACACAGGTGTGCACAGACACAAACACACCCCCGCTGCCTCCTGTTCATCCTTTCATTCCCTTGGTGCCACTGAAAGGACCGATGCATGAGAAGATGGCCGTAGCCCTCAGATGTTACAACGCTATTTTTTCCCCTCTTCAGATCTTTCTGCTGCTTTGCAGTCCTGGGCTTCCAAAGCCTGCGTGGTTACTCTCAAGGAAAAACTCACAGCCAATACATCAAAGAGGGAGACTGAAAGCTTTTGATTTGATTTATCTGACACTAAGCCTTTAGTGTGATGCATCAATTGTTACTTCATTTTTATTACAGTACAATGGGGTATACAGGCTTAACAGCAAGAGGTGTCCTTTGATCTCTCATCACACATGAAAACAGGTGTCATAGTCCAGAGATTATGGAAGTCAGAGATTATTTGAAGAAGGATTAAGTAGAGTTACCATTTTTCTTAGCAACCATATCCAAAAGTGTGAGATTCTTTTTAAAATGCAGGTCTTATTTCAGTCTATAGATCAGTTGTATTTGTTTGTCATATACCAATTTTCCCTGCTGAAACTATGGAAGAAGACTAGAATTTTTCAAAGTGTTTTGTATTAAAAAATGCAAAAACAAATCAAACTCTGTACTTAGAAATACAATTAATAAAATAACTTTTTCTGAGTCTCCTAAAATCCAGGAAAATTTTTGTTTTGTTTTTCCTGTTAGGAAGTGTCTAATGCAGCAAGTACTGGTTCAATATTTCAATAAATCCAGCTGAAATATTGCTCTGACTCACTCCAAGAGTCTCTCATCCCATTAGAAACTCTAAACCAACCAAAAGTAATTTCTAAAATTGACTTGACTTTAGATTTGGGACCATTATCTTATTACATTGTTAGAAGCATTTTTTCTTTGTTGTTTATATTTTCTTCCCAGTGTATTTAAAAGTGCATTCAAAAGGAATAAGAGAATTATCCTGCAAAATAAGACATGCTAGAAAAGTCTGGCTTGAATTCTGAAATTATATTGTCAGTATTTCTCCCTGAAATTCCTTTTCATGTTAATATATACATTTAGCCACTATGGGTATGTGCTAGAAAATGTTGATGGACTATATACCTGTTGTAGTTTTTCAGCAACCTGTCCTGCTAAGGAAGCACATCCACCACTGATTGCTCAGCTTTTATAGACATATGTTAGCTTTTGGGGCTGTTTATATTCCACAACATATTTTGGCTGAAATCGATGGCAATAGTGTTGGTTTAGATTCGATAAACCTATTTCTCCTAGTTAGTGTAATTATAACTCTTTTGTTGACATCGAGATGCTTAAACAGCCCCCAAATATGTAATTATTGGGATAAATAAGGAATTGAGGATTTCTAGGATCATAGGACCAGCAATATAGTACCCCTGCATCCCAACAATTAATGCAAATTTATTCCAAGAAGTGGGTATAAGTTTGAAGCCTTTTAAATGTAGTTAACATTGATTTATTCAGCCCATCAACTGACACAATTTTTATACATCTCATAGCACTTATCTTCAGTTACTGCCTCCACAAAAAGCACGACGGGTCCTATCTTGCAACTAAAGTAGGAGGAAGTCTTATTTGCAAAGTGTTTGGCTAATACTTTATTTTGTAGACAGATGAACACTTAAGTTCAGCTCTCCACTCTAGAACAAGGAACAACGATTCAGTCATAATTAAGAGATTACTGCTGCATTTCTGAGCCATCTTCCAGCTTCTGTGCTGATTGATGGAAATGAGGCTGCTCAGGGCTGAACGGGCACTGTGCTGCAGACCCAAACAGCTGCTGCGTCCCCTCGTCACAGCAAGCAACAGAAGGTGCATGGCCTTACGTTCCCAAAATACCATGAGGCTGCCAACCTCATGTTCAGAGTTCCCTGTTGCTGATCCGAGTGAGGGGAGGGTATGCCTAACTCCCCTGGCTGTGCTTTAAAATTTGGGAATCTAAACTTTGGGAAGCTGGTCTCTGATGTTTGGTCCAGATCTCTAAATGAAACCATACAAGACGTGGCTGTCCTGTGCACTTTGCAAGGAAAGAATCTGAACACTCTTCCAGCTGCAGCTTTACTTTCCTTTCAGGTTTATTCTTCTTTTCTGGACTGTATAGGATTAAAGTTTTATTTAAAACACCTAGAACCCAAGTAGACTAATCTTTCATTCACCATGGCTTTTTTCTCTGCCTTTCTAGCATGATGGAGAGATGCAGTTTGCTTTTTTAATTGTGCTTTCTCAGGATGGAAAACTGTCAGATATCTTGTTTCAGGAAACATTAACTGTCTGTTGAAGCCTTTTTCTTCTATATTCTTGGTACGTCTAGACTGACCTTTCTCTGAATCTAAAGGGATTCTTAAGAAAATCAAATGCACCTAGAAACACCTGCCACCTCCTGTTCCCAACACGACTCCCATCTCCTGGCATGTTAAACGGTTTCAGTGCTTTGAGGCTCCTGCCAAGTGTGCGGAAGCAGATTTGTATTTTTGTGTGCTGGTGTATGGGCCAGTGCTGTGTAACAGCTCACGTGAAGAGGTGTCCTTTGCTCTCTCCAGCACTGCCCTGGTAGCACTGATGAGAGCTCCAGTATGGTTCCAGTTTATTGCGCTTGGGGAACATGAGAGCCAGGAGTGGGGCTGCCCTTGCTAACAGAAGTATAAGGAAGGCTTGGTGCATTTCTGCCACCAAAAGCATAAGCAAAACTGTTCTGTATTTATAAAGCATTTCCAGTACGGCAGCTGAGAAGTCCCATGCAAAAACCAACTGTCAAACCTGATAGCTCACCTGCCAGACTGAATATGAAAGGATCCGAGAAGGAGCTGCATCCTGACTTTGGCCGGTTGAGATGTTCCTGTTGTGGGGGCCTGCCTTACCTCTCCGCTGACCGTGCAAAAGAGGGGGACATGCGTAAGGGGGAATTGGATGGGGATGACCCACTCTTCCTGCAGGTGCTTGCAAGCGGCACCAGCCTCTTGGCAGGTTTCAGCTGTCTTCTTTAGAGCGTGCTCCCACAGGGAACACTGAGAGCCACTTCACTGGAGGAAAATACATCCAGGGCTTCTCCCTTTGGGTTTTCAGGGTAGGGATCAAAATGTTAGAAAAGGATCATACTACCAGCGAGAGTAGGAAGCTTTGCCTTGGTATGGAAAGAAGAAAGAAAGAAACAACATAGAGAATGGGTTTTTCCCAAAAGTAAACCACGTATTTGATGTGTTATCTTTTGCCATACTTGGAAAACCTGACATACGGAGGTGCTAGCACATGATCTGGAGTGCCTAGGCACTGGTACAGTGGAAATAAATTAGAATTTACTTGATAATTAATGGCTGGTCATTAAAGGGGCTATGCTAGGGTGTTGACGTTCAGAACGTTTCTTAGAGTGGGACAGAATATGAATTTCAAAAATAGCATAGTCATTTAAAAGGACAGTTTCCACTGAAAGTTGGTGGGATTGACATTCCTAAGTCAGGAACTCCAACCACTCACTTTGCTGTGTTATGGCCCCACCGCATCACCCATTCATCATATGTCATGGGGTCTGCAGGAATAGCCATGTCAGCATACGGCCAACAGAGAGGGTGAAGCAAGAAGTACAGAACTTAACATGGGCAGAGCAGTGGCTGCTGCTGAGCAAACCATGATGTTTGAGTATCGCTCATCTTCCAAATGTGATTAAAAGTTTTCTTTAAAGGTTAACAGTGTCATCAGAGGAATAGTCCGCTCAGAACCACACAGACTTGTGCACCACACAGAGCACCTGCACATGTGGTGACAACAAGCAGATGTTGGACCCTGCATCTGAAAGTGGGCAGCTCTCTTGGGGTGCTTTAGATATAGAGAAGAAATTGGCAGATTTATAGCAGACTTTGTCCAATCCCTGAAAAACTTAGCCCTGTTTATTTCTGAACAGGGGTCAGTGAGAAGCCAAACCCCATTGGTACCCTGAAAGAAAAAAAAGAGTGGGAAGTGCTGATGTTTCTTCTACACTTCTGTGAAGCTGAAGTGTTGGATTTGTGCCACTGTCTCCTATAGCCAGATGCATACATTTATCCAAGTGAGGACTTATGTGATTTAGGGTTGTGTGTAAAGGGTGAGGCGATGTCAGGCAAACAAATTTCTGCAGTGTCCAGTGGGAGGTCAGTCTGAGTCTCAACACCTGTGAGACAATTCTCCATGCTCTATACTAGCAGGAGGAATAAATACCAGAGTCAGACCTTTGCCAGCAGTGTCATATTGGGAAACACTTTCTAGACTGTTTGGAGGTTGCCTCCTCCAGTTGACAACCCAGAATTTTATATATGAGAGGTGAAGAGACCCTCCTTAATGAGGATGATGTTTCTTAACAACTTCAAGGATTGCTCTGAAAGCAGAGACATTATGGCTGTCTCTGAATCAACAAAGCAGAAAGCTGTTGCTTTGAATAATGTATTGCCCATGTTGCATTGTTAACGCAGTAAATTATTCTCAGGTGAGAAGTATAATCTCTTTTTTTCTTTTTTTTTTTAAGGAAAAAGGGCAGAATCAGTAAAAGATGCTTCAGAAACTGGATGGGAATATTCTTCTAGTCCTGCCTAAATAGTGGGCAACTTGAAAATAAGTTACGGGAGATCAAATTAATTTCTGGTGTAACTTAATGGGAAGCCAGTTGCATAAATTTGAAAAAAAAAGGAAGACTAACATGATGAGAAAAGAACTGTTCTGGCACAACACCTCACTGAGGGATATGAGTGGCAACTGTGGGTTGAATGTTGTTTGAAAGTACCATCAAAGGTAGATTAAAGTCAGGAGTATTGTGAGAGGAAATGGATAACTAGCACGGCAAAAGCAGTTACTCCAGGGGCTTTCTGCTGCTTATGTGTGCACAGCTGGGGCCTCTAAGGATGGGGGTTGTTTTGGAAAAGATGAAAGGTCATGTCAAGTTGATTTAGCGCCTACAAGTGCTATTGGTATGTTGCTTAGTCCCTAATCTGTGAGGTAGAGAACAAGAAGCATGCACTGTTTGCTCAACTGAAAAATGTGGGTTCCCCACCACAACCACCAATTAAGAGCATTTTTAAAAATAGAAATCTAGCCTGATGTATATGTTTAAAAGAAACCTTTCTTCACAATGACATCCAGGCTTGTCTTTGATTATAATATATACTCAGAATATCCTGAAACTTAAATCAGTTCTTAATCCCTGGTGAAATATACTTTTTTATGCATTTAATTTCCATTTTGTGGCACAAAGCTGAGTTCTTGAGTGTGTTATACACTACTGGGACAAGAAACGCAGTACAAAGAGCACCAGATACAGTAGTTCCCTGCAGTCTCATAAAGTTCTGTACAAAAGGTACAAATACTGGAGGTATTAAAGTTGGAAAATTAAATGCAGAGTTCTTTGTTTTTAAGTTTGCAATGTGAAGTAGCTCATGCTACGTATAATATGTGAGGAAAAAAGAGTCTGCTTTCAAAATGGATAAAGTAGTCTGCAGAGAAAGAGAGAATTAGCAACTGAAGAAGGTAAGTGAATAATAAACCAGGCAATAATACAAAATCTGAACATACATAAAAAGCTTAATCACAATCTATAGATAGATTTTACATCTCAGGAAAATAATGTAACATATTGCTTCTCAAGGACATCTCCAACTCTTATAATAGCCTAGATTTGTACTAGAAATGAAGATTCTCTAACAGTTTATTCCTGGCAATAAAGTAAGTTGCCTCATTTGAAATATTGCCATAATCCTCATTTAAGCAATTCAAAGCTCTCAGCTGAGAGTAGGAACAGCGTTTTCACCGGTGCCAGGAAGGTGACCGTCACAAGGCAGGAGGAATACATGCCAAGTGCAATGTTCTTCATTAAACTGCACATCCATAGTAAGCAGATTTCTGACCACAACAATTTTCAAGTTTCAAACACTGGAGAAAGCAGCCAATTAGTCCTCTCATCCTTCATTTCTGACCTGCTGTTTTATAGAAATGAAGATGCCCTGCTCTTACAAACCAGTGATTGAAAAAGTCTGGCGAAAGTACTGACTACTCAAGAAGTACACCACCTCTTCTCCTCATTGAGGCTTTGGCGAGATTGAATTTTTCCTTCAAAGTGTAAAAATTTTTCTGTAACTTTTATTTAATGAGAGATGAGGATTCTCGACACTTACTGGACTGAGCCCTAGAATACAGCGTACTTCATAAAATGGCAGGAAGGGTGTGCCTCATTCTTCCTTACCTAGATATTTTGGGGGAGCTAAAAGAACAACATTACTTAAATCGGAACAATTGTTATCCTCAGTGAAAAAATCTGTTAGTCATAAGCAAATATTAAAACTGCTGTACGAAGTGATACAATACTGTACAATGCCGTCTCAAGCAGATTAAATCTAAGCAAAAGTGCTGCAGAAAAAAAGGCTACATCCCCTGGGATGGTCAGGGGAACACGACTTGCAAAAAGAAAACTAAAAGGAAGCTTGGCAGGTATAATCCTATGAAAATAAGCATGTAAGGGTATATGGTTGCTGTCTATAAATACACCATGCATGCAAACACTAAGAGGAAAATGAAATATTTAAGCTAAAGAACAGTGGTGGCATGAGAAAAAAACTGATATTAAGCAGACATTAATAAAACTATGCTAAAAGTTGCACAAGCCTTGGAGAGCAGTGCACCTCTGGAATGCTCTTCCGGAGGAGGGGGGAGCAAAAATCTGACTACTTTTAACATGGACTTAGTTAAGTTTATGAAGGGAATTCCTGTGTACTGTGTAAAGTCATTGTCATGATAATAAGAACATATTAAATTTCAGTACTTTATTTATTCAGTGTCTTTGATCCAAAGCACTTATATAAAAAAGCAATAATGAAAATTCCTTTCAACCAGCACAATAAAAGTCATAATTCCTTAGGGTATTTCATTTTCTTTAGTAAAATGCAATTTGGACATGTTCCATTCAATATTTGCAGAAATGACAGAGCATCAGCCCTACGAATAATAATAAATCTAGAACATAAGATAAGCTATAGGTTATTGAAATGATGTGTTGCAAAGTTTGGATCCAACCTTTACAATGCTAAACTAGCAACAGCTGAGGGCATTTGTGACTCTTTGGCAAGTTTTCAGGTCTCTTCAAATAACTGCCCTGAAAGTCATTGGTTTTCAACTCTGTGAATCTACTGCGTGTGAAACTGAGATAAAACCACTGCTTGGAGCTGGAGCCTCTGAAGGCTCCCAGCCAACAGACCTAATGAGAACTTGCAGCGTCCTTGACACTGGTGGGAGTTTGCCACCCTTGCAGCATGTAACCCTCCCAGAGTGTATGTATGTGCTGCGCAAGCCCATCTCCTCCTTCCCTTATTTCTTTCATGGTATTTCAATCCAACAGGCAACCTAGTGCTGTGCCGTGTTTTGGGTGGGTGTTTGTACGTGTATGATAGTTTACACACACATGCAGTATGACTCAGGGACAAGACTATTGAATTTATGCCTGCGACCCAGCAGAGAACTTGAACAGAAGTGAAAACCTTAGCAAAATGCTTCAGGTTTGGACATTTAATTCGGGTTACCCAGGTGTACCTTCAGGGCCTTGTATATGGCTCTTGTTGATTTTCAGGGACAGCAAGCAATGTCTTGCCTATCGACTTTGTAACTTGTGCAGCCTTTGTTGAAATCTCCAAGAGTTTTATTTGGTAAAGTTAGAAAGGTCCCATTTCCCTCACACTTCATGGCCTAAATCAACTACTAACTGACGTGAGGGGAGAGTGCTCAAAGGAAATGTTGCGGGGGGGGGGAGGAGTTATTTCACACTATGTATTCTGTGATAGAATGCTGTGCAAACAGGAATCACACCCTGGGTGCTCAGTTTTCTGGTTTTTGGTGGAGCTGATACAGCAACAACATCAAAAGATCCAGACCAGACAGCGACCTCTAATAGCCTAAAAAATGGGAATTACCTATTCATAGCATATTTGTTTTATTCTGCCAGTCGGGCCACTCCTTGTTGTGGTATACAAACACAGGCTTCCAAACATGACAATTTTAGCTTTGGTATTTTAATTTCTAACTAGTTTGAATTTATTTTCTGAACCTCTCTAGTCTTCACAAGTAAAATAAAAAAAAATTTAAAAATAATTAACTGGAACATTATATGTAATAAATAGGATGGAAAAGCAGGAGGATCTGAAGAGAAATGCTGTTTTGCCCACTGAATGCCAGTAGTTTGTTTCATAGCACAGATTCCTAGAAGTATAAAGTGAGGGAAGCAGTGGCTGCTGCCTGTTGGCTACAAGTGTTTGATGTCTGTAAAATTTTGTAAGGGAAGAGACTGAGCACTCAAAAAATAAGTTTATGCAGATTCATGATTACTCTTGAAAACCCAGATGCTCTGCTCTCTCACATCTTTTTTTTTTAAAAAAAAAAAGTACAGGCCAGCCCTTGAAAGGATTTAAAATGACTACGTCACAGAAACAGGTAGGAGGATCTGCCCACAGTAAGTGCAGTATTAAGCTCTTTTTCTTTATCTGTTCCTTTCTTAGGCCCTTATACTTTTCCTTAGCTGTAAGTAAGTTGTGAGTTCCTTTCTGAGGGAAAATGTGACTTACAGGGGGTTTTTTTCCTTAGAGTTTCCTTGGCAGAAAGCTTAATGGAATTGTCTGCCATCAACACCTGCTTTCAAGCTTTCCTGATAAAATTAGGTTTTATATCTCAGCATCACATATGGCATCTTTATAATTAGTCTTTTTGCAGTATATGAATGTCAGTTCCTAAAATGCTGTCTGTACTGCTCATGTGGGAATATTTCGCTTCATTAAACAAATCCAAGTTTTTCATTGGAGCTTCTAATTGTTGAAAACCCACGTTTTTGTGTGTCTAATCTCAGAACCATTTTGACAGACTCAAACACAACATATCTTCAGCTTCACTGGAACCGAGCTGTGTGCAGATCATTTCTGGAAATGGGAAACTGAGATGTCTTCATGGGCCTCCATACCTAGAGTCCCTTGTGGAAATGTAGTCTTTGAATAAGTAGCTACCTGAAAATGAGGGGTGGGCTTCTTCAGAGGGCTCAATATTGACCTAATCTTGGAAGCAGAGGTAGGTCTACGCCTAAAAGCTTCTGAAAAATATTACCATACATAACATTTCGGAACAAGAACACCCATTTTTTAACACATGCGCTCAAGAGTAAGCTAACTTCCATTGAAATGTGAAGCTCAGAGGTGTTTCCAGACATGTGATGATCAGAATTACCAGTCAGAAAGATGGGGAAGAGCGTTCCCATGTCAGTGATTCACAGGTGATTGTTTTAAACTGTTGTAAAATGCATAGCAAATCCTACACTAGCACAGATACCAGTATAGGTGATAGGTGATTTTTTCATTACTCATGTCACAGCTGAGAATTTTTATTCCACCTGGGTACGTTCGTTTCTCTGCTCAGATGAGGAAATGCACAAAGTAACAGATCATCACTAGACCACTAGCACTAATGTCATGGAAGTGGTAACATTTGTATGGAAAAGTCAGCATTTAGTACCTATGCAACAGGATGAAAATGTGCAAACTGTCAGCTTGTAATAGAAATGTCTTTAGTTTCTCAAGTGCAAAGTTAGTGCAGTGTCAGCAACACTATCCTCTAGGAAAAAAAGAAGACAAATAGGAAAACATTTATAAACATAGCTCTTGATAGCTCTCATGCAAACTGCTGTCAAACTTGTACACTAATGCAGTGAATCATTCAGGCTCAGCTCACTGGGGGTACTCCTGCTCATATTGGTAAGACTGGCCATAAGGGATTTAACTTTATAAGCGTAGTAGTCCCTTAAGTTGACTGACGGAACTTCTTTCATGCCATCACCAAAATCACAGCTTCTCATGGCACTCTCTAACTGCTTCTGACGCCTGTAAAAGTGGGAGAATTTATTGAATATCAGTGTAATGGGAAGCACTACCACTAGGATACCGGCTAGGATGCATGCAGATGCTGTCAACTTGCCAGCAGTGCTCCCTGGCACAACATCCCCATAGCCAACTGTGGTCATGCTAACGGTAGCCCACCACCAACAAGCAGGGATGGTGGCTAACCCCTCATTCTCTTCTTTCTCAATGGTGTAAGCCACTACTGAGAAAATGGAGATGCCAACAGAGAGGTAAAGTAAAAGAAGCCCCACCTCTCTGTAACTATACTTCAGGGTGGCTCCCAGAGACCTGAGACCTGTGGAGTGTCTAGCAAGCTTTAAGATGCGAAAGATCCTCATGAGTCTCAGGACTTGTGCAACCCTGCCTAAATTTGCTAAGGTCGGACTACTTTCCACTACCAAGTTGACAATTAAGGTAATATAAAATGGAAGGATAGACATTAGGTCAATCAAATTCAGGGCATGCTTGAAAAATTTTAAAAAGTCAGGAGCTACTGCAAATCTCGCCACCAGTTCAAAAGTGAACCATGCAATACCAAAATGTTCCACGATTTCAAAGCGAGGGTCTTCCTCGGGGTTCCCGTTGCTGTCAACAATTTGAAAGTCTGGGAGGCTGTTCAGGCACATGGTCACAATGGAGCCCAGCACCACCACTATTGAAAGGACACTGAAGATTCGGCTTAAGACTGAGTACCCAGGATTATCCAAAGCGAGCCAGAGCTGCCTCCTGATGTTTCCAAAGGGTTGTTTGTCAAATTTAGAGGCATCGTTGTAGAATGCCAAAATCTCATCAAAAGAAGATGTGGTACTTTCCTGGTCACTTTGCTCCTCCCATTTCTCTTGGTCTGGCTCCATTTTCCTCCCATGGTAGCTGTAACTGCAGCAGGAGTCTATAAAGAATTCATTGATTCCCCAGTATTCAATCTCCTGGCTGAAAGAAAACACGCAGAGTTCACCCATCACATGGAGCTTGCCGGTGTTATAAAAATGTAGCACGTAAGGAAAGAGCTCAGGGTTCCTGTCAAAATAAAATTCATTCTTGGTGTCATCATAGTCGTCGCAGAGCTCTAGTATTGACTCCTTTGAGTGGCAGCTCAGCAGTTTGCCCAGCCTGGTCTCAGGGAACCTTAATAATGTGTTGGATCTCATCTTTTTCTTAAAGCCTCCAACGTTGATGCTGATCTCATTGTCTTCAAAATTTGCTTCAGATAAAGCCTTCAGACTCTGCCCTGTCATAGTGAGCTCCTTCCAAAGGTGTATAGGGAATGAAAACCTAGGATGCAATCGCACCGAAAATCGGCAGAATGAGCAAATCTACAGCATGTTCACCTATTGATGTTTGCTTGCTCTTTCTTTTTCTTTCTTTCTTTCTTTCTTTCTTTCTTTCTTTCTTTCTTTCTTTCTTTCCTTCCTTTCTTTCTTCCTTTCTTTCTTCCTTTCTCGCCTCCCTTCCTTTCCTTTCCTTCTTTCTTTCCTTCTTTCTTTCTTTCCCTCTTCCCCCCTTTTCTCCTTTTTTTCCCCCTTTCCCCCCTTTTCCCCCATTCTTTCTCCCACCTCCCGCTGAAGACACCGGGGGCGGCTCCTTTGTTCCCGCCGCAGGCTCCTGTCCCTCCCCGTACCCTTCACCTGGGCTGCGGCTGTGGCTCCTACGACCCCCCCCATTACTCACAGCCTTTGTGCGACCAGGTCGGCGCGGACCTTTCCCTCCCTCCCTCCCGCCGCGCCCCGGCCCCGCCAGACGAGGACCCCCCCCCCTCGCCCCCGGTTGCCGCCGCCCGGGGCCCCGCTCCCCGCTCCCCCCCGCGCCGCTCGCCCAGCCGCGCCTCAGGTGCCGGAGCCCCGCGCCGCCGCCCCCGCCCGGGGCCCCGGGCTCTGCCCCCGGGGGCGCCGCCGCTCCCCCGCCCCACTCGGGCCCCCGCCGCTGGGGAGCCGCCCCGCTCCGCTCCGCGCCCCGCCGCACCGCGCCGCGCCCGCCCTACCTGCTCTCTCAGCGGCCGCGGCCCCCCGCCGGCGCGCCCTGCTGCCCCCGGCCCGCCATCGCCGCCGCCCGCGGGGGGCCGCCAGGGCTCGCCTCGCTGCCGCCGCCGGGGCCGCCCCGCTGCCGGTGGGGGGTGCCGGTGCCGGTGCCGGTGGGGGGGGCCGGTGCCGGTGCCGGTGCCGTTGGCGGGGAGGGCGGCCCCGCCGGCCGCGCGGTGCTGAAGGGACAGCGGCCGCGCGCCGCCCCGCTCAGCGGCGGGAGGCGGCGGCACGCGCGCTCGTCATGGCGACGACCCCCGCGGCTGCCGCCACCACCCCCGCGCCCGCCCCCCGCCCCCGCCGCTCCCACCTTCCCTCACCCCCCCCCGACCCGACCCCGCCGGGCGATCGGGGGCCGCCGCCGCGGGACGGCGGCGCGGAGCTTGGCGGCGGCGCGGCGGGCGGGTGGGCGGCCGGCCGGGGGGCTGGCGGCCGCGCTGCCCGGCTGAGGAGGGGCGGCCCGGCCGGCGGAGCCGGTGTGCCGGCGGTGCCTCCGCGCGCTCGCTCTCGCTCCTGCCCCCGCGCACCGGCGCCGCAAACTCGGGTTTCCTCCCCCCCCCCGCGGTCCTGCCTCGCGCCGGCTCCCAGCGGCACAACTTCCCGAGGGGGGGACGCCCACCCGCGCCCGCCGTGGCTCTGGGCACCCGCGGACCCTCTCCTGCGGCGGGGGACGCCCGCCCACAGCTACTCGCCCCCCCCCCCCCGCCCCTCTGCGCCCTCACCCTGCCGGCGGGCACCGCGGGAGCCCGGGCAGGGCGCCGGGAAGGGGCCGGACGGGGGCCGGACGGGGGGGCTGCTGCTGCCCCCCACGCTGCACCCACGCTGTGGCGCCTGGGCACCCTCCCTGCGGGGACCGAAAATACGAAAGGTGGGGGCACTCCTCAGAGCAGTGCGGTGTGAGGAAAGCGGGGCTGCGTGTCGAGGCTGCCCGCCGCCCCCTCAGACACCGGCTAGGAGCCCCCGACCCTCCCCACAGGCGCCTGCCCGGCGATTTTGGGAGGAATAATCCTGGCAGACCCCACCTCGAAATAATCCTGACAGACCGCACCTCGAGCGGAGGGGCCTGACCGCCCCGCACTGCCGCGCTTGGCGGGGCAGAGTTTCAGCGCCGGCATGTGAAATCCCGTCTCATTGCGTGGTCACCGATGGCAGCCTCTCTGCCCACGCTGAAGAAATCTCCCTCCTCTCGCCGAGCCCGGCATGAGGCCGAGTCTCGCCGGGGAGAAGCCTGGTCCTGGCCGCCGTGGGCAGTGGTGGCGGTCCCTGCCAGCAGCACCCGGCTGTGCACCTGCCCCGCCATAGCAGGCAGCCAGCTGTGCAGCGCACAGGGGCTCCGAGACAGGGGTGCTTCGTGCCGGGCTGACCCCCATCGTCTCCCGCCGGCTGCTTTGTGACCACCTCTCGCTCACCATCCCACGCATCCGGAGTCCGGCTCCTGGAAATGGATTGCTGTCAATGCTGCCCAGGATTAGGGGGTGCGGGGAGACGAAGCCTCCTCGCTTGCTTTCCCCAGCCCCGGCAGAGACCCGAGCATTCCAGCGCTACACATTGACACCATCTTGTTCCTCAAACCCTTGGAGGGGCAGAGAGGTTATACAGCCCAACTGCAGCAGCACATGAGCCTTATTTACAAGGAACCCCCCAGTGTTAAAGAACAGCCCTATAAAAGCCCAGGAAACTGAGAGCAGACAAGGAGCGGAGCAAATTCCTGGTGCATGCCAGTGGCCATGTCTCCAAAGCCTGATCAGTTTTCCTACCTGGGGTGTTGTGATCACCCCACCACATCCCATTAATGCTGGTGCATTGTGTGGCCAGAGCCCCCACACCTCTGGGAACATTCCTACAGTGGTGTGCGTGGACCCATAGCACCCTCACCCCCCGCCAGGGACGCTTCAGAACATCCATGCTTCAGGGATGCAACAGATGCTGCCCCTGCTTGCCTTTTCTTGGGTGGTGCTTGCTCTTGCTTTGTCCTCCTGCTGGTGAGTGCCTCCTGCCTCCCTTTCCCCCTACGGTCCCCCGGAATGTCCCTCCCTTTGCTACAGATGCCCCGGGTCGGGGCACTGGGTCCCAGCGTGCTTCGCTGCATGTCCAGTGGCATCTCACTGGACATTGAATCCACACTGAATTATGCACACCAAGGCTGCCCTCCCAGCCTGGGGAAGTGCTACTGCTTCTTTGTTTGGTGCCCCCAGCTCTTCCCCTCCTGGAAAGGGGCACACAGGGGATAGAGACCGCACATAGCGGGGAGGAGGCTTTGCAAATGCGGTGGCGACCCGCACATTTCCCTGTAACAACGACTTTTCAGATCCAGAGAGGCAGCTCTCCTGCTTCCCAGCGGCAGCATAGTTGTTAGGTTTGTTTGTGACATCCTCCTCCTCCCAGGGCTCTGCTGGCGAACCACTCACTGGGGAGCCCTAATTATACTGGCTTTTAATGCCTGGGGCAAGGGATGGCACGACACAGGACTGGGAACCACCACGTTGGGATTTCTGAGTTGGATGCCCTGCCACGTTCCCCAGGGCGTGGATAAATCACAAAACTTCTCTGCTCTAATTTCCCACTCACCATTAGGAGAACAAAAATAACTCATCTTCCTTAGTGACGTTGCAAGGAATAGTGAGCTGCTGCTGGTAGTGCATTCAAGTGATGTCTGTGTGTTTTCACCAGCTCTGCACTGTCCTAGGTATCTAGTGGGGGCTTTAAACGTATTGAAACATCTTCAGCAAGTTTGTAAAAAAAAATTTTCTATTACTTTTCTTTCTTATTCTTAAATCAGATATTTTTTCCCTGCTTTGGAAGAAACTAAGTGGAGGTATGTTTAGAGGATTTTCAAGCTTTTATACATTGTCCTCACCTTCTAAGCCACTTGGCTAAGAAAAAGGATTACAGGCAGCCTCATACTCATTTATCCACCTCTGTTCTTATCTTCACCCTGGCAAAACCAGTGGTCACTTTTCTAACCTGTATTTTCTCATTGTAAGGCATAGTGAAGTTTATGCAGAGATACTGGAGATAAACTGCAAAGTAATATAACTGTGTAAGGATACAACTCTCCCTGGTCTAATATAACTGCTCCTGTAATTAGGGCTAATTGGCTCAGCCGGAGCATTTTGCTAACAAGGCTAAAATGCTTCCAGCACCCCAGATAGTAATCCAAATTCCATCTGAATGTTTCTGCAAGGTGTGCACTCTGCTTCACAGACACACAAGCAGGTCTGTTGCTGACCTAGTGCTTTTGCCTTTCCCAACGGTAAGTACAGGATGAATTGCTGTGGACGCATTATCACTGGTGGAATCCAAGGCAAAAGATCTGCTTCGATATGTCAAAAGGAATCTGCTATGTCATTTTTGCACAAAATGAGCTTACGATGTGTCAGATAAGAGCAAATTTGGGGATGCACTAATAATAAATGCAATAAATATAAACCAACACTATGTCTCCTTTGCCCTGTGGATACTTCTTGTACTGGGGAGAATGCAAGAGGAGTGCTGAGGTGGTGCTGGGATGGGGATGTAAGGAAGCGTGAAGGAATTGCCTGTTGGAGTGGGGAGATAAATGAGTGACTCGTATCACCCTAGGGCAATATTACAAAAGCTCAACTAACTTTGGGTCTGCTGGTTACAGTGGTTGACTCTGAGACTGTGTGAGAGAGAGCGGGCTTGTTTTATCGGTACAAGTGGTACCACATTGTTTAAGGAATATGAGAAGGTGCCAGAGCTGTGTAAAAACGTGGGATATATACAGGTGCCCGTCAGGGCTGGTCTGGGTCTGGAGACATACTAACTGCAGTGTGTTTGATTATACACCCTGCTTTGGGCTTGTGGTGACCTGAACTGTGAGGGCACGTGGAAATTATTCCTGTGCTAGCGACCGACTTGGTGGAGGAAGCTGCTGCCTAAGAAGCCATGTCCTCGGACAACATCTCCTGTCTGGTCCCTGTTGGGTCTCCCACCACTACAGCAGCTGCGCTACCCTGCAGTGAGTTTAACGCTGCTGAGGACATGTGGCACTCTGTTCCGCAGGCATGACACACTGATATCTTAGATGGATTGTCAGCTTTGGAAGAAGAGAAACTGCTACTTCTAGTGTTAATGAAATATTGAATAGGGTCTAGAGGAAGATATGGGACCTAAGTCAGTGGTTTTATCGGCACTTCCACTGAATGGTGGATAGATTCACTTTAGACTTGAGGACACAAACTTCTATTAGGCTGAAGGCGGAACTTCAGTCTGAGCTTAATACTTACTGGAAGGTCCCCCTCTGGCCCTGGAGCCAGTTTCAAAAGTACATTCTTGTTGACCATTTCCTTTTGCTCCAGATGGACTGGGAAAACTTGGAGTCTTAATGTGTTAGTTTAAGATCAATAGATATGATCTGTTTTTCCTTGCAAAGCCTCACAGGTGGCTGGGAGCGAAGCAGAGATCCTTTTGTGATGGCATTCCTACTGCCACAACTATTGACTGTGGCCAATTGGTGAATATGCTTAAAAGAAATAAAAATAGTTTTGTACATAATGCTTATTTGAATACTGGAAAAGGACTGTTGCAGAATATTGCCAAGTCTAAAAGAATGAGTAAGTTGAAAATGGATTTAAACAAATTCATAAAGGATAGTTATCCAAATGATCTGAGTACAGCCTGAATTTGAAAGAACCCCTGATTGAGAGAGAATATTGCAGAGGATGTACCTTTCTAAACACACTTTGTTCTTACCCCCTTGCATCAGCAAGGTAGCCATTCTCATGATGTTTGGTTGCTGGCAGTCTACAACCAGCTTTTTCTGACTGGAAGTTTAAAGAAAGCTGAGATTAGCCCTGCTGCATGATCTTCCAGCTCTTCTCAAGCCTCCCATAACCCCAGGCAGAAAGAAGTGCAATTTGTTTATGAATCTGCTCATTCTGTAAGTGCCCTGACTGACATGCCTGCTTTTCTTAGGAGGCAAAGGATTTGCATAAGCTCTTGTGACATTTGCAGTATAAAACTGGGGAGTGAGGAGAGTCAAATGCTTTACTAAGCTAGAAGTTTACAAGGCAGTGATAGCGATGTCTGAAAACAGACCTCCACTGTGATGTAGTGGAACTCCAGTGGACCACAGAAAGGCCATCTGGCAGCTAAAGAAACTGAACCGTGTAATGAACATGAACTGAACATTTCATTTTGGCTGACAGCACCTCAACAGAGTGACAAATACCGATCTTTTGCAGCGTAGTGATTGCATGAGCAATGAAGTTTTACTATGATGACTCTGAAGTATTATGCCTTTTGTTGTGAGTTGACCTGCTTAGTCACTGTTGTGCCTGCTCCACCTGATTCTTGACTATGAGGGACACATGAAAATATTTACTTTTGCAAACCCTGTGGGGAGCATTGTCTTCCTTAATTAAATCCTAGAATCACTGAGTGCAAGGCAAAAAAGGATCATTAGATAATTGTGACTTTCTTTTAGTATAGATTGTACAATTTCAACCTTCTGTCCTCTACTGAAAACTGATGTCTGAGGTGGGTTAAATGAACCACACCTACAGACCCCACTGACAATATGTTAGAGGAGCCTGCAGTGAGTGTATTTACATGAGTGTTTTACTTGGGATTGGGATTGTGCTTTTGAAGCGACCCTCTTGATCAGCTCCACTACTTTGATTTCATTTACATTGAGTCTGAGAACTATATTCCCTGTGGATGAAAACAACCCAAAAGCTGAGCTGCAGGAGTAAGGATTGCCAGTAGCAATAGGCAATGGGAAAGAAAGGGTTTCAGAACTGCGGTTTTGGATGAAAGATGATGACCTAATACAGTTCAGTGGTCACTTTCCCAGTGGCACTGGTGCAGTCAGCAGTGGGCATGACCTCTTTGATATTTGCCTGAATGGAGATGGGGGAAAGAGGATCTTGCTTGGATCCAGGTTATAGCTATTAGTTTTAAATTGTGACTAAAAAGCCTAGTCCTGTGCTGTCAGTCAGCTGACTTGGAGCATTTGAAGGCTATTTTCACTTGCATTTGGAATCTACCCATGTGTTTCTTCCCTTACACTTCTCATGCTTCTGTGTATCTAGAGAGCAAAGCTATGGGAAATCCAGCTACAGCATAGCTCCTCTGGGCAGATCCCCAGATTTGATATATTCTCAGCTGATTTGCTCTCACTGAGAACATGCTTCATGCTTAGATGGTGCAGCGTGTTTTGACTCCATTTTTCCTCTGTGCACTTTTAAAGAACATGGGGAAAATGCCACTTGCTCTATGCAAACTAATCTGGGCCCCTTATTCTAAAAAGAATAATTGAGATATAATTTCTCATTTCCATATATATAGATATCTACGACACAGGAATCTTAATCTTAAATAAAAAATCCAAGTTTAACACAAGCAGGAAGAGCAGTCCCTACTTGGAAACATTTTACTCAAAAAGCATGGATATGAGAAAACCCCTCCTAACTTATGTCTGTTTTAGTCTGGGAGGAAAACTGATTTTGATTATGAAATGAGCATGCAGAAGGACAGGAGAAACCTCTTGAGCTAGGTGGCCTAAGCTCACAGACTGTCCTAACTTCCTGGAGCTGCAAAGGACCAGTGAGTAAGCTTCAGGTCAGGGTTGTTCAGTGTTGCAATGATGGGCCAGCTCCAATGTTGTCACCATTGCCTGACACGTAGATCAGTATTATCTCCTTCTTTCCTGGCACTTCCTGACTTTTTTGGGGGAGCTTGGAGTTAGAAGACCCTTAGCTAATCCTGTGTTTCAAATAAACAGTAACAACATTGAAATTGTGCTGGTAACAGCCAGAAGAGACTGCTTCTGCTGCCAAAACCGATTTCTTAATCCAATGACTCCCCTTTCTGGCTCTTTGGATGAGTTTCTGATGGGTGTCCAATTCTTCTCATCCATATAGTCACACCATAGAGCGTATACCCTGCCATGAGACCTGCCCCACCGCCCTTCACACCCTGTTAGCACAGATCTCACCAGCACACTCTGCTCTGCCTGGCCTGCCCCAGGTGCAACCCAAGAGTGCTCTGCAGAAGGGTCCAGCCAGGCAGCCTGCCCTTGCCTTTTGTGGCCCAGACTCGTCACTAGGGATATTGGCAAGGATGGACTGATCATTTCATGGCCAGCATCCACACAGTGTGAGGCTAGTCTGCAGTGGGCCAGGTAGAACTTGGAACCATAAGCATCTTTACTTAACCTTAAAAAAATTAGGGAAGCATAAAAGAATGTTACTCATCATCTGTCCAAATGTATTTATTTTACAACTGAAAACCTTAATGCCCAGCTAGATCAATGAATGAGAAAAAAACAGATAAGCAAAGGAAATGGAAGGCAGGCACACCAGCAACGTTCCCTGCACCTCCCAAAGGTGTTTCTGTAGGGGAGAGCAGACAATGCACTATCTGCTTTCCACGCCTGAGTTGCCACTGCCACCCCTTACTGGCTGCCCGAACAGCTTGGTGCTGCAATATCTGGTGTCTGCAGCCGTATTCTAGCTTGAGGGAAAGCTCTACTGGATCTTTTGCTAAGGTCATAGAGATTTGAGTGGAAGGATTTCAGGGAGCTAACAGAAGTATTAAGACCCAGCTCTGACCGTAGAGGACCATCAGGGGCTCCAGCCCTTTCTGCCCCCCAATACTTGTACAGCTCAGCACAGATTCAGAAGCTACTGGTTGCTGCCTCCTAAACATAGGTCTCAGCTTCTTAAATATGAAATACCAGCATTGTCTGTTTTTTATGAAGCCACCCAAGACCAGATCCTCTGTTTTATCTTCATATTGCTTGTGAAGGATTTAGCTGTTGCACTGGGGGCTCCAGTGTTCACAGTTCTTCAGTCTTGACTTTATTTGCACCAGTTGCTCCACCAAGAGAAGAGCAAAGTTTGCCTCTGAAGTCAGCCTGAATGTGAAGAAGCTTAAGGGTCCTGGATAACCAAAGAAATAAATAGCAGCATGGGCCTGAAAAGTAATGGTCCCAAACTGGCAGCACAGGTGTATCCTCACTGCCAAGCATCGCCAAAAGGGAGTGAGTGAAAGGCACATCACACCTAGCCAGTTTCCTGAAGCTTCCCAAAACAGGTGCTGTGAATACTGTCTCTCAGTTTGTGAGGGTCATCCATCATTGCCTCATAAACCACCGTGTGCAGGGTTTGCCAACTGGGAATTTAAGGTAAATATATGTCTCCTTGAGATGTCTGTAGCAAATAGCCTGGAAGGGCACTATCTGGGAGATACATGACCATTACATGGTCATTACCAACGAAATATGTTTCTGTAATGGTATCGCCTCCAGCAACTTCTCCTTTCTTTGTAACAAACTAAAGCACAAAGTGAAAGATTTTGTGCTACACAGTGCCTTACTGTGATTGTTACAGTTTGGGTTTTTTTTTAAATTCTGCTTAGTGGAAAACAGACAATCAACTTTAACCATATATTCTTTAATAACTGGCCACACAGCAAAAGGAATTTAGAATATTTTTCATAGCCTGCATAAAGCTTATGTCCCATTTTTGAATGGGAGAGCACCCCCACCCCTTTAAAAATACTAATGAACTGTTTGCAGCAACAATCCATCTCTGAGTCATTCACTGCAACTTTGCAATGGTACTACCTTCCCTGAAATGTATCTCAAAGGCAGTTTGGGCTGTAATTTATCCTAAAGGTTAGACCTGTCTATCTGAGGGTCTGATTGACAGTATGCACATTCTCATATGCCTCCAAACATATTCTGGTTGTTAAGAGATCTCTCACTAGTGGGTGAAGAATCAAGAAACTATTTCCTTTGGATTTGATTCACTTTTATATTTTTGGATTATTTTTAAAGCAAGAACAAGCCAATTAAAAAAAAAAAAAGAAGGATCACCAAACAAGATTCTAATTAATGTTTCCCACTGCTATCGTGGAACAAAAGGTTTTAAAGTTTCTGAAACATGTTGGGACATCTGTGCTCAGTTTCTATACACAATGCAGAAAGTCAAAAACATCATGGGAAACCTTATTCCAAAGGGATGCCAGTCCAGATCCATGCTCTGAAGAGTTTCATATGGTTTAGATCAGTTTATAAAAAAAGCCCCTGAACTGTTTTATCCTTAGCTAACGTGATTTTAAACTTCAAATTTTTTATCCTCAATTCAACAAAGCACTTAACGATACACTTAATTGTAACCACCTCTGGTTTTCAGAATGATGCTTTTCTTTGCTCTCCTGGAGTTTGTTATTCCTATAATAAATAGTAAGAGGAAATAACAAAGTAATTTTTTTCAAAAGCATATACTATGGAATTATGAGAATACAGCAGTAGTTTAAACTTCACCGTTCAGCTCGCTGACTGATTCATTTGGTATAAAGTCGAGTGAGGGCCAGCATGTTGTGAGCACAGGAAAACCTGAATTCCGTTTTATTTGTTTTTCTTTTCAAACTGCTGCTTTGTGGAGCAATTCCGAACTTTGCTGCAGTCAGAATATTACACTAACCAGCTGCTGATCAAAGACTTCACTGAATCTAGGTCAGGTCTAATTTGTGAAGCTCGCAGAGTTAGTCACTATGGCAGCTTTCTGAAAGGTACAGATGGAGAATCCATGAGCTGTGGGAACAGAGTTACGGGGCTTCTTCTCACCATCAGTTTTAATGCAATTTGTTTTATTTCCTTTTCCAGGAGTTCCTTTTTCTCAGAGTTCCTAGTAAAAGAGAGATTAAATGTGACAGCCACATCTGTTTTAGGAAATTCCTGTGGAGATATCAGATTGGTAGCTAGCTCAAGCAATGTTAAAAGTGAATGCTTCTGGTCTGAGCAGGTGGTCTATGAACATCATGAAAAATCTGTAGCCTTTTATAGTAACTTTCATCTCAGGATCTCAAAGCGTTCTATAAATATCAGTTGATCAAGCCTTACAACATCCCTGTGAGGTGATCACTTTGTAATTGAAGGGAGTGGGTTTTATGGCTCACAAGTTTGCTGCTGGCTGTGAAATCCTATTTGTGACTCACACAATCTGCCACAAGTAGAGCAGATGTATTGCTGCTGTGTCTGGAAATAAGAGCTGTCTGAGATGCAGCAGCACTTGTGCCACTGGTACATGAGTTCTTCCTCCCTTCTGATCTGCTCCACTGTCCCTTGTTCTCCCATTCTCATTTCCCGGTGCCTCCTACTAAGTGCACACACTAGCCGTGCTTTCTTTTGGATGTCCACCTTGTGCCATATTTTCCAGAGAGAGCTTGACCCAAATGCATGCTTTCCAGGTTGTTTCTCTGCAGTTCCTAGGAAAAAAATGTGTGCTAAGATGTACTTCAGCCAGCCTTCTCCTAGGTGTAGCAGTGGGGAAAACAGCAATGCTCGCCATTCTTAGTATTGTTGGGGTTAATTTAAAGGGTTAACTTAGCATCACAGAGACCACATCAATAGACAGAGAATGTCTGACTGAGCAGTGTCCTGAAGCCAGCAGAAGCTGCCTTGTAAAGCAGTCCTGTCTGCTCTACAGATGGGTTGGAGCATAAGGTTCACCAAAGGCATGTTTGCTTCAGTGAATATTACTTTTATATTTCACAAGAAACCATGAACAGGCTTATTTCAGAGCCCAGTCATAACATGAAAATTATTATTTGTGTATGTGCATCCACGTACATGTGTGTATATGTGTAGGCACTGCTTATATGGGAACCACCAACACTTCTTAGACGTTAGGACAGGTCTTTGGTACAAAATTAATCTTTCCTGTGGTTTGTTTATTTGTTTCTATAGCTACAGAGGCTATTTATGGTGAGCACACTTTGACTTGCACCGAACACACTTAAAATTCAGTCATATTCTATTTCTAATTGTGTCTTCTTGGGACATCATAGCCATTCGGGCCTCCCAAAGGCGGTGTTACTTCCTTCAGTAAAACATGGGACAGGGGCATGGGGGAAGATCAGTATTTCCAGATGAAAATGCACCCAGTTTCTTGGATAAAGACATGAGGCTTTGTTGCCTCATGTGATAACACCCAGGTTATAAATATCAACTTTTGACGACGTTGATCCACAATCCATGATACTGGCTGGAAAATCCTGGTTTGTTGTTTTAAGCATTCTGTAAAATATGATTGCCATCCAAGGCTGAAAGGAGAGTCCCTGCCAGTGTTGGTCTGGAACTTGTACTGCATATTATACGTCTTAGAATAATAAGGTTAATAATACCATCTCTATCCCCAGCCAATATTTACAGCACAAAGAAGTCCTTACATGCAAAGATATTTGAAGTTTTTATGCTATTACACCAGAAGAGAACTTGACATCAGGTTTTCAAGTGGTTATAATCTTTGAATTTGCTTTGTAAAGGACTTTACTTTCCCATCTCTATAGCAGTCAGCACACCTGGATCTCCACCCTGATTGTGATCTCTGGATATTGCCATAATATAAACATTAAACAAACATAATTATTGATAAAAAGGGGGCATGTTATTTCTTCCCTTGATTTGTGGTTTAAAAGATTTCCATGGACATGTGTTGTTCCTAGTCTACAGCTACTAATAGATTAATACAATGACCAGTGTGTGAGGATAGTGTCACTGAATTAAAAAAGCTGAGAATTCTTTCCAATGGCTGAACCAAAATGACTGAGCTCAGTTTTCCGTCCATTTGTATTTTGGCTATATCACAACATGCTACAGATTTCTTAGCAATACGTATTGAATGATCAGAGAGAATTGATAACAACATGGGAGAAATTGGAAACTTTATTGGGGGAGAGGAAGCAATCAGGAAGTTTACTACTGTAAAAGTTTCTTCTGTACCCCAAAGAGGGGAGCAAGGAGAATAGATTCTTGGAGGTTAAAATGTGTAATAGCAGGAAAACCCTTGTACACTCAGAGCATCCAGTTCTCAACACAGCAAACAGTAACCTAGAAACATATGTGGTGAGCAATAACACTCATAAATCTTAAGAGATTATGTGTTCCTAATGTGAGACTTCAGACTGATCTATTTTGTTAAGTGCCAAACTTCAGCATGATTCAATCAAGTTTTGCTTAATCTGAATTTATTTACTCTTTGTGATGATGATTCATTGAACATGTCTGTACTCCAGTCGGTCGAACTAATTTATCAGGCATTTTGATGGACTGGTGATTTGTCTTCCCTGAGCATTTCATGGTTTATTTATTTATATCATCTGGATTGTGTAGAACAAGAACTGCAGTTCTGCTAAGAATTAAACATTCCTCAGTGATGCCTTTAGTAACAGGAAACGCTCTCTAGATAGGTATTCTTGTTGCAATGGAGCCAAATAACAGCCAGGAAAACCTCTTATCTACAGATCCAAGTCCTCTAACTGAATTCCTGTGTTAACCTGGGTAGATTTGTGTTGGAGACACAACCTGGCAAAGATGGAGGGGCAACAGTTGTGAGGTTTCTCTGTGCAGAGCACGGGGATTTCCTGGAGGCTGGCCCAAGAAGTTGGCAGCTTACATGCACTCCCAGAACTGTACCTGAATTGCTGTTCTCTACTGAAATCCGTGTCACTATGACCACGCTGCTGTGGCTACTTGTTAAAGTTAACTTGAGAACCACTACGAGCAGCTGGCATGCCTACCTTCAATGCAAGTACGTTGCTTTGGCCTTCTCTTTTTCAAGGGATAATATCTCATCAGGTGATTTTCAGAAAGACTTCCAACTCTCTACCTGCAAAGGAATTAAGAATAAACATGTGGAAGAGGCAAACAGAGTTTCCCAGAGTGGAAGGTGCTGATTTTCTGTACACACAGGTGCAGAATAAGAATCCTCTCTCTTCCAAAGGGGTGCAGTCTGCTAGGTCTGGGCTCCCCAGTACAAGAGATATGGACATAACTGAAGTGAGTCCAGTGAAGGGCCATTGAGATGTTTGATGGACTGGAGCATGTGACATATGAGGAGAGGCAGTGAGAGCTGTAGCTGTTCAGCCTGGAGAACAGAAGGCTCCAGGGGATCTCAGTAGTGTGTATAAAATACCTGATTGGGTAAAGAGGTGCAAAGAAAATGGGGCCAGACTCTTCTCAGTGGTGCCCACTGACAGGACTAGAGGCAATGGGAACAAACTGAAACACAGGAAATTCCATTAAAATGTAAGAAAATACTTTTTCAATGCGAGAGTGGTCAAGCACTGGCACAGGCTGCCCAGGGCGGTTGTGGAGTCCTCCAACTCTAGAGATATTCAAAACCTGATTGGACACGATCATGGGCAACATGACCCCTATTTGGGCAGGGGATTGACTAGAGGCTCCCCAGAGATGCCTGCCAGCCTCATCCATTCCATCAGATTAAATTAAAAAATCTCAAGTATTTGTTAGTGCAGATTTTCCTGACAATTGATAGTGGTGAGCAGAGCATTTCAGTGTATCAGGTAGATGTTAACCCTCTTGGCTGTTAGGCACATGATGTTCTTTTGATGAGCAGCCAAACAGTGGATATAAATTAGAGACCAAGCACCATTAATGGAGCAACAGTATTAGAACTTGTGTGGTAATAAATGTGTGCACAGGTATGTAGCATGAATATCAGTTGAGGGTGTAAGAAGAAGTAGGGATGTGATTCAAATACCAATTAGATGTGCTTTATTTGCTGCCATTCAAGGACTGGTGCTCCTGCCATACCACTAAGCTTGATCAGTAGCATCAGATTTTGGTCCCTTTGCTTATTGTTGCTGTTTCATGGGCTACATCAGCCCTGAATTTGGCTCAAAGCCTTCCTTAAGAGTTGTCTCATTTAGGGATTTTGCCTAGTTATTAGAAACAAAGAAGTTGTACAACCCTGATGTTACGTGGATTTATGCCATAAGTCACTGGAGTTGTAAGTAGCAATGATCAGGCAAAACCATGTCCTTTTTTCCTCTGATACTTTCTTCTGGCCTCCCAGTGTACTGACTAGCTCTGTAGGTTAGCTAGCCCTAAATAAAAAAATCAATCAGTTCATATCTGAGGACAGTGAAATTCATCTGAGACATCCCAAACATATTTGGCATGTTTAAACACATCCTTTCAGCTTGTCTTCTTTCACACAGCTTCTGAGTGATGTTAATAATAATAATATCATTTATTTTGGATGATTGATTCTGTGATTCTTGCTTCTACATCCCAAATGCAATACTTCCAGCCTTGGCTTCTTTTCTTCCACAGGGAAATGCATTAGACTTCTTCAGTTATTCTAGATATTTAATGCTGGAAGACCAAGACCCATTTGTATACAGGTCTAAAGTTATTAAACAACCAGAGGTACTTCAGACCAAATTGTTTTATTAGTGCCTTTATGTTGACTTTGATTGAGGTAAGAGATTTACATTGCCAAGAAGAAATTAATTGGGCCTTTATGTATAGACATATGTATTAGATCATTTTTAACATGGGAAAACAGCCTTATTTAAATGATAAGAAGTGTTTGTATAACACTACTGTTACTTGCTGGTGTTATTTATCTGACAATAACTCTACAGGAGTCAGTGTAATTGGAAGTATATAAAAATCTGTGGAAGATCAGAACAGCGATCTATGCCTTGCATCTTGTTTTAGAATCAGAAAATAGCACAAGGACTATGCACAGTTTCAGGAAGAAGGTACTTAGCTTTGCTATCCAGTTAGAGATCCACAATGGGTTGTTTGTCCCTAAAATCTATGAAGACAAATGTAGCCAACTGAGCCTCTTTTAACAGTACGGCTTTATTTTTTTTATATCTGGAGGATAGGCAATACGCTGGTATACCTATAAAATTAACCAAACCTGAGGCAAAGAAGCTGGAGTGACAGAAGGAGGTGTCAATTTGTTTGAAGAGTATCTTTTTCAAGAAAAGATGTACCACTGTTTTCCTGTGGAATGCACAAGTCATGTCTGAAGATATGCAAATGCAAAAACCTTCTGACAATAACAGCGTATCAGTATTAGCAGCTCTGCCAGTATCTCTCCACTCACCCGCTGAACCGGGCTGAGGATACAAAAGTTCCAGTTCTACTGTTTACCCAGCTGTGGATCAGCTGGTTCCATATGAGGAATTTGTCTTTCCAGTTTGCTTTTGTAAAAACCTAAGAAATGACTTGAAACAGTAAAAAAATAAACCCATAAGAAAAGAGCACAATAATTGCCAAGCCAGGCTAAGGAGTGCCAGGACTAAAATTGCCATAATTCAGGTCCGTTGTGTGCATTATCTTCCAATTTCTAACTGCGTGACCACAGACTGGTGGTTTTTTTGCTTTTTTTTTCCCTCACTGCAGAGGATGGACCTGCTGTGGGATGAATCATGGTTACCTCATTGCAGAAACTATGGAATTTGGAGGGTGATGGCAGAGGATTTCAAGATAGGAAAGGATTGTACTGTGGTTTGGGAAACTGAGTGTTGTCCTGGTATTGGATTTTGTTGCTATTATGGATTTTGTTGTTATTCTCCTGAACATCATTCCTATGTAACGCTGGTCTAGTCACTTAACTCAAAACTTTTCACAGATGGTAACTGATTTTCTGGAAACCCTGACAACTGGAATCTGATATGGGATATGCTGAATACTCACTATTATGGGAACTGTGTTTTGAAGATATGTTTTAGATGCTGAAAAGAACTGTTCTTAAGCATCTCAAGTGAGAAACTGAAGTCTATGGTTTCTTTTGGTAATCTTGACTCAATGACCATGAGTAAACATAGAGGGTACTACTTCCTTCTCACCTTCAGAGGCCCTGGGAAGATAAATTGTCAGTGTTTGTAGAACATGAGGATCCTGCAGAGAAGACCATAAAATGCCTTTTTTAGGATAAGTAGTGGTGTTTCAGCACTGTGTCAGATGATAGATGCCATACCTAGAATAACGGGGTAAGATTTTTCAAATATTGATGCCACTATTTTTGTGTAGTGAATTAGCAAAGAACCATAGCAAAGGCTTTGAAAGTTCATTTAATCCACTCCCCGCCTGAAAGCAGGATCAGCTAGGCCTAATATATTCCTGTTAGATACTTGTCTAAGCTCCAGTGACAGAATTTTCATGATTGCATGGATTTCCATTGCTTTACTTTCCTTACCATTAAAAAGTCTTTCACAGTAGCTAGCTGAAATCTTCTCTTTGCTGCACTGCTTGCCCAGTCCTCAGGGGAGAGGGAGAAAGGTTCATCTGTGGGACTGCCTAGTAGCGCACACGTAAAGGGTGCAGAACCGAGATTATTCCTTTATTTACAAAGAGATTTAAAAATTGCCCCAGACCAATGGTCTCTAACAGCACAGGCTGGGGTTTGACTGCTTGGAGAGCATCTTGGCAGAAGAGGACCTGGTGGTTCTGGTGGACAGTCAGCTGGCCATGAGCCAGCAATGTGCCCTTGCAGCAGAGAAGGCCAACAGCCTCCAGGGGTATATTAGGTAGAGTGTTGCCAGCAGGTTGAGAGAGGTGATCCTTCCCCTCTGCTCAGCACCAGTGAGACACGTCTGGCGCATTGGGTCCAGTGTTAGACTCCCCGGTACAAGAGAGATATGGATATAATGGCACCAGTCCAGTGAATGGCCATTAAGATGTCTAAGGAACTCAAGCATCTGATGTACGAGAACAGGCTGTGAGTGCTGGGGCTGTTCAACTTGGAGAAGGAGTCTCACCAATGTGTATAAATACCTGAGGGAGGTGGGTGTAATGAAGATGGGGCCAGACTCTTCTCTGTGGTGCCCACTGACAGGACTAGAGGCAACGGGCACAAACTGAAACAAACGGGAAATTCCACTAAAACATAAGAAAAAACTTCTTGAGTTCAAAGGTGGTCAAACACTGGCACAGGATGCCCAGAGAGGTTGTGGAGTCTCAGTCCCTGCAGATTTTAAAAACTCTACCGGACATAATCATGGGCAGCGTGACCCTGTATCGGGCAGGGGATTGACTAGACAAACTCCAGGGGTGCCTGCCAGCCTCAGTTACTGTGTGATTTGGTGCCTCTAGGAGCCGTATGTAGAAAGCATGAATTTGACATTTACTTGCTGCATATTGAAGATATTGTGCAACTATTCTTTGCGCTAGAATTGGAGATGGCTGTTTCATTCATGAGCTGTCTGTATAATAAAGGGAATCAAAGTAGAAATACTTAATGTTTGAATATCTTTTATGATTCTGTATGGTGAGAATTCTCCCTTACTCATGAGGATCTGGAGTTTGGGTGCCTTCCCAGCTCTCTGCAGTAAGATGTAATTATTTTTTTAAAAATTTATCTCCATCCTTGTGTAGTTTTTCAAAAACATTGACTATTACCTAAGTAAAGGAAGAGAGCTTGGTGCCAAGTCTAATGCTTCCCTCACCAGTGAGGTATTAAAATGCTCCTCACTTTCACTTTTGTCCTTATCTTCTCCAGACAGCTGGGAAGCCAGTTCCCAGTGTCTTATGCTTGAAAACATGATTTTCAATAGATTTCTTTTCTCTTTCCCTTCAGCCCAGAGCATGAGATCTCATTTTATAATGCATTATAGCTGCTTGCCTGGGAAATGGAGCTATCTAAATGAAGGGTAATTTTCCAGTATATTCTGGACATTCTCATGGTGCACAAAGGAGGTTTAACACCTTAAAACAATGATATTGTAAGATATTAGTGCTAGATTAACCTACCCCATAACCAAAACTAGACCTCAAAATTCCCTTGCCCTGTCCTCTTCACCCTCGGATTGCCTAAATTCCTGAGCCATCTGCATGCCTATCAGCCAAGTTCCTCTTAATCATCAGCTTCTAGTCTTGCCTCCAGAGTCATCCAAATCCGTATTGTGCTGAGCAGTCAGCTTTGAAGTTCACAATCCACTCTGCCACCTTGCCCTTTTCTTCTGCTGAATGTTTTTCAGGTTGCCTGCTCCTCCTCCCTTCACCCAGAGAAGAGAGTAAAAGCATGAACGGGAGGCTTGGTAACCACTGCACCCTCTGCTAGGATATGTGGTTAGGGCACTCTGTGGGGAGCTGGGAGATGGGGGCTCAACTTCAGCCCGGTGAAAGGGGCAGAGAGCTCAGGTCTCTCTTGTCCCTAATGAATAGTGCAGCCACTGAGCTGTGAAGTGTCAAGGTCCCTGAGCCAAACCTGACTTTTTACTAGGTGGTACGTGCTGGCAGGTCACTCTAGTTCCTTGGCCTGTCTCTTACCTTTGTTTTTTACTAGCTGTCCCCTGGTTTTATGATTTTTTTTTCCTTTGCAGACAACTGTACTGTGAGGGCAGTTTAGGGGAGAGAGAGGCTCACCTCTTCTTAGGATTTTACAACAGATGAGATGCATTAGCAGGCAAAACCTTTTATCTGGACTGCAGTCACCCTAGCTGCCATTGCCCTCTATATCCATTCAGTCTGTCCTCTCAAAGACAAAACCCTGTTTCCTAGAGCCTGTTCTCTCATATGTTTTTATGCAATCTAGTTTTGAGGGAGTCAGAGTAAGAAGTGTCAGACCCCATCACAGGTAGCTGTTTCACAGGGCAATATGGCTCACCCTGTCAGTGAGTCAGCCTGTATTTCTTTCAGCTTGTTTCTGACCCTTGTTCATCCCCACTCCATAAATCAGTCCTCCTCCTCCTTTGTGATGTTTACACTGTCCAAATAGATAGAGGTCCCCAGGGTGGTTCCTCACCTCCAGCAGATTGTCTCAATATTAACGCCTGAGCACACTCTGCTCTCTTTGCTCATCTGTCATGCAGCCAAACTCATCTCATTGACTTAATTCCTCATAAATCAATAAGTCCAGATACTTACGCTCTCACTTCTTTTTGGATGAGTCTGCTCCACAAACTCACAGCCAGTTTGTTGGTCTCTGCCATTATTAGGACCTTCTGTCTCCCTTCTTTAAGCACATTTCTCTACTTCATGTCTGCATTTGAGGTTGAGCTTCTTCCTGCAGACTATTGCCTTGTGCCCATCCACTTGACTGTTGTTTTGTTATTTTCAGCCTGTCTAGGTTTCTTTATGTTTCGTGTCTGTCCCCATTGGTTTACACAACACCTCTCTAATTCATAGGAGTCTTTACATCAAATATAAATTGAATGAATGTGGTGTTTACTGCTTCCTTCCAGATCATTAACAGACATTAAATAAAACCAGACTTAGAGCAGATTTCTAGTCCTCCTTTCCACCCCTCCCCACACCCAATCCATGCCTCAGATATTCTCCCATCAGCTCTTTATGTTCATGTTTATCTTTTGTTCCTCTTTGTTTATGGACTTACAGCCTGTGTTCAATCTCTGTGACAGTGCTCATTTCCCAGCCAACTTGCATTCATTTTTCAAGTCATGTTTTGTAGCTGAGGCGTTTCTCAGGACTGGTTGTAGGCTGCTGCTTCATTCCCTTCATCTGCTGGTTTGTAAATCAATAAGAAAAGGAGTGATCATGTTTGGCAAGATTTAGTCTTTATTGACTCTCTAGGTTGACTTTCATGCTGGTGCTAAGCAAACGCAGCATCATTGGTTATAGGGGATGTGCTCCCTTTTGCACCTGTAATGAAATTTCCTTGTGCTCTTCACTGCTTATTGAATTTATTAATCCCATTGTATTTATTAATCCAGTCCCTCAACAATGTAAAATATCGGTCATGATGGCCAGATGGTTGTTTTTCCATGCTGGTTCTCATCTACATCCTACCAGCAAATACTTTATCCATCTGCTTAAGAAGGTCTCAAATTTGTAGCAAGAGGAAAGAGATTGCCATTGACAAATTCTGAGAAACAAATTGTGACTGACCTAGGAAGGTGGAGGCAAGAGGGACATTCGCGTAGTTAAAATGTCATCTCCAGCAGAGCCAACAACCCTCCCACACTGCAGTAGGACCTGTAACATGACTGCAGCAATGTGCTCTCTGAAGACAGGATCAGGTAACAGGAGCTTTTGCACCCCATCACTTCTCATTGACACTCCACAACATGCTGCTGCCATGGCTCAGCTGTACAGGCTGGTGCAGAGCAGGCACTGAGGGGAATCACTAAGATCTTGCAGGAGAGACAGGCTCATGGGGATTAGCATCACTAAGACCTGATGAGGTTATGAGGAGAAACACTGTGTGGGGTTTCCATTCTGCTGTTAGGCATTTCTGTTCATTTCTCTGAAGTCCACCAGCGCTAAGAAACTCAGGTAAAAAAAATCTCTTCTTTCCACAAGAAATATATCTCACTGTCTTGCCAGTCTCTTCTTGCCCCTTATCTTAGGGGCAGAGTTCAAGCCTTTCAGCACAAAGAAACAATAAAACAGTCCTGGTCAATCTGATCAGTGGTAGCTCAGCTCATTAGTGGGCTACCTGCTGCAAGTGTTTGCTGGGTAGGCTTTGGGACACAGGATTTGTGAAGAGGGGTTTCAATGTGAGCAGGGTGCATGGATGTTTATGGATCTTGACTATGAAAAACTGACAGGTGGTACAGACAAAAGCATGAACTTCCAGACCAGGGGAAACAGTGGAAGGATTCAGAAAGGGCAATGTGAGCAGAGGTATGGGCCAATGCCCTTTGAGGGTGGGTGGTATGACCTAACGTTTGATCCAGCATTGAGCTTGGTGGGAAGCAGGGCCAGTGACCATAGTCCAGGCAGGCTGATATCGGGAATTTTTTGGTGCAGGGGGACCATGCTCTGTGACCAACTGCAGGCTACAGGACCGAAGGAAATGTTCTGTGCCGACAACTCAGCCAGTAAATTAAATGTGTGCAGGCTGAATCTCTGGCACTGAAGATAACTGGCACAGGAGGGGCCTTAAGTTCACTTAGCTTCCAAAAAAGGATGACTGCATGCAAACCCTAACTTGAGCTACATCCCAAATCATGCCTTCAAACTGTTTAGGAGTGGTTGTTGGCACAGACTCAAGGCACGACAAGGGTTGTTCTTACAACCTTACAGTTACTGTGATTGAGTTCAGTGCCTAGGAACAGTCTCTGGTGCTTTTCAATTTACTTACACAGATGATGCCTTATACACAGCAAGACAAGACAGAGTGTAGGCCAGGGTTTGCAGCAAGGGCCAGTCTCCAGTTGCTATGGACTCCATCACTCACAGACACACACGTGGCCCCCCAGTCCCCTATGGCACACTATGGATCCCCAGTAAGGTCAGAAACCAAGCCTACCCAGCAACTAGCTCTTGCATCCTCTTGTCTCCAGTTGCGTCATGCACAGAGACACGTACACACATGTGCACTTGCGCGCGCGCACACACACAGGTCTCCCAGTTGACCCTGAGACCTCATGGTGTCTCCAGGAGCTGGCCTGGATCTCCTGGTGCCACCAGTAGCCAGTTCCTCCAGTGGTCTCACTCACAGACATGCACATACCCAGCCCAGGCTTGTGGCCACTTTGATACTCAGCTCCTAGGCCACTTCTACCTGCCAGCTAGTCTGGCTTGATATTTGCTAGCAATGACACGCTGTTATACGAACCCTCACATGCTTGGATTGCTGGCACTCCAGTCACAAGGGCCCTTATAACTTGTGGTCCAATCCAGTTGCTGGCACTTAGACATCCATACACACTCATGCGTGCAGAAAAGAGTCCCCTCACCCAGGAAAACAGAGATGGAGGTTAATGAGAAGACAAGACAGACTGTGCTGGTCAGGTGCAGGGCATGGCCCAGCAAACATACTCACCAGACGTGTTTACATGCAACCAGCCCCTTTTATTTCCTTATCCCTCCCTTTTCTCATGCTTATTCCTCCAAAACAATCTTGATCCATCCCTTTTCCCATCCGTGGTCCTTCTAATCATCCCATAATAAGTCCGATGATAGCTCTCCTTCAGCCTGGAAGGTGCTCTGGAGAGCCCTTCCATTGACTCACCTTGCTGGGTGTCACCCCTGGCCCATGGGGCTGATTGTGCCTCAGTGACAGCCCCTGGAAGGTTTGGGTCAGGGGCTCTGTTTCTCCAATAACAAATCTTAACAGGCGTAAAGCAGCATCAGAATTTCCTGATAAAGGCCTCGTTTTAGAAATAAAATACAGACAAAATAGCAGGAAAATATGAAGGAGTGTGTGGATGTAAAAACTTACAAAAAAGTCAAAACCTGGTTACTGATTCATCTGTACTGACCAAGACAGAAGGATGGTTTCCAGGGGAGATATTAAAGGCCTTCTGTTGGACTCTCCCCAAAAGCTTGATGTCTAGCAGTCATGTCGGCAAGACAGGTTGTGATGTAGAAGTCAGCTCTGCATCATTTCCAAAAAGACAGCAACTGGCTGGGTGCTCCTGCTGAAACCAGAAGTGCCTGTTTAAACTCCAGCACAGTGTGTTCCACTTAACCCACAACCAACAATATGTTTTCATTATGTCTGGATTGTTGGGACCAGGATATAATTTTAAAAATTGCTCAGAGAGAAGCAGACAAGCATTGGCATTCTCATCCTCTGTCACTGCTTTATGGCTAGGCAATCAGGTTGCCAGTGAATAGGTCTAGTACATCAGGTTTTATGCCTCTTTCTCTGCAGCCATATGAGAAGGACAGGCAGTGGACTGGCCACCTTGTGAAGAACTTTTTGGGAATGCTGGGCAAGGAAGCTGCTGGGATGCACATGCATGGGCATGAATGAAAAGAGCATTTCCTTACCTTGCCTTGCACCATTGAATGCATGGGTGGGCTGGTTTTTGTGCTTGAGTCGGGGAACAGAAAGGTCATGGACCTCTCATTGCTTTGTTCACAGGTGTCACTGTAATGCTGGAGGTACTGATTATTATGAATGAGATCTAGATCTCTTGGCCTTAACAGAAGTCTCATTGTAGAGCTACATGCTTTCTCTGTAAGGATGCTTCAAACGATAAGGGCTACGGTCTGAAGATACTGCTTTTGTGAATGAAGGTTACTGGTGATTTTGTCAGCCTTATGTAAAAAGCATGTAACCAAGACAGCTACAGCTGCAGATCCACCGATTGAGGACATCAGGGCTCTTTGGCACAGGTAGCATAAATGTTGCACAAAGAACCTGGTTCTTGGATTACATGGGAATAACAGTGCAGAAAAATCACATTTCCATTACTTTTAGGGAGCAGATTTTCAGCTTTATTCTCCGCCTAAGTGTGTAGCAGGAATAAGTGTATTAGGGCAAGGGGATGGGTGGAGTGCTCTGTCTTCCAGTGAATCCTTTAGGAGCTAAAAACACTAAATGGTATTAAGCTTCTCCAACTCAGTTTGAAGCCAGAGTACAACAGAAGATTAGAAGCCACTAACTAGTCCCTGCTGTCCCTGCTCCTCAGTTTTACTGAGTAGTCTCAGCTGCTATGGATGATCTGGACTTTTCTGTTCACAAGTTAAAAATGTTCTCAAGGACCATGCTTATAAAGGCACAGAGCATCAATTGCACCAAGCCACGCAGCCTAAGTGTTCTGTTTAAATGGGTAAAGCCACCCATGGTTTGAATGACATCTGCAAATGTCATTAAAACGTTACTCTTCAGCCACCATGGTGATTCTAACGAGAGGGTCCCCAGTGCAGAGACACAGCATTAGTGAGCTGCCAGTGCAATTCCCAGCCCTGCGCACTGTGCCGAAACCACATCTGCAGTAATGACACCAGACTTGGATGGCTTGGTGTGGAAAGTTACGGCCAGCTCTGGTCTCTGGAGAGAGGAAAAGGGAAGGGTTTAGAGTGACTTTGCACCTGTAAAACAATGTGCTGCTATTACAATGCCCAGCACCAGCCAGTCTTTTCTCCAGGGAGGCCTGGAGTGCTTTAGAAAGCTTTGTGCAACAGCTATGGTCGCTATAAACACAAACAGAGAAAGCAGCTATTAAAAGATTTTTGAAAGGCTCTCTGTTGGTTTCTGCTCTCTCTAGCTGCCTTTGGAAAGGTTAAGGATGCAGTGAATGCCAAATGATAAGCTTTGCAGTCCCCAGCACTCCTGAGACCTGAAAGAAATCTGCTGGTAATTGTTTTAAGCTAATGATTCCCTGCAGGTTGATTGGTGCTTATGTGCCGAGGGGTGAGAGGCTGTAGTTACAGAAGTTATGAAAATAAATTGCCTCTGTGTTAAGGAATGCCAAGCTGCCTGCTCAGTCTAACCCTCTTCTACATTTTTTATTTTAAGGTCTGTTTGCAAACTCTGAGCTTGGGCTCTGCTGATTAAATAGCCCCCTGCTAGGATTTGCTGGGATAAATCCCTGAACCACAGTAGGGCATTGATAGCAGGATACTGTCTCTCCTAGTTAGATTAAGGGGGACTTCAATGTGTTGCGTTTAATGCAAATCACATCATTGGCTATTAGGTTCTTGGGAACTTCCTTCTTTTGGAAAAATAGGAAAAAAGGTGATCTTTTCAACAGATGGGAGTTGTGTTTAGTCCCTGGCTGTGACTAACCAACTGTCCCTCAAAGGTATTAGACTTGGGTTGGAGCTGGAAAATCACCTGGTCTCCAGAAAAACCAGGAACGAAACTTCATTCTGGGGCTGGATTCTCCAAAGGACTTGGGTACATGGGTCCTGTCTGTGTGGATCTGTAGGAGCCAGAGCACAAAATCTGGCTCCCAAACACGCCAGCTCAGTAACTGTCTAATTCTAAAGACATCTTAGGTCCCTGGGGAAAGGTGCAAGAAAGGCAAACTGCTGCTGGAACTTAGCATTAGGTTCCTAAAAGCAGAGGGGGTGCCCAACCCTGTTGTGCAGTGTCTTTGCAGAGCATTAACCATGTGTGTCTGCCTGGACAGCAGTGCAGGCAGACACAAGCAGGTCGGAGGCTGCTGGCTTTGAGCTACGTGACACACAGGGTCAGGCACTGCCTATAGCTGTCCAGTAGGATAAGCTGCACCAGGATGTCCTAACCCTAAAATTCTGAGGTTAAGACATTTTGCTTTGGCTGCAGCCCAGAGTAGTGTCTTCAAGTGGAGGTGGGTGAGATGTAGATGATTCCCCTGTTTTGGGTTGCCCCTTGCCTGCCTTGGGCAGCAAGCCACAGCCACACAGCGTGCTACCAAACAGTGCTGCCCCTCAGCGCTGGGCCTCCTGCAGGCTCCTCACCAGTTCTCCAGAGAAGCTGGGGCCAGGAGCCTTGTGGCAGCACCAGGGTCTCAGCTGAGATGCCTGCTGTACAGTGAGCACAGTAAGACTGTCACCTCCCTGGGCAATCCAGTTCTTCTGAGGCAGAAAGCTGACCCGGCTTCTGATTTAGAGTTGGTCTTAAACAGGTATGTGTGAATAAAAGCAAGGTCTGAAAGAAGACAGGGGGATCCTCTGATGGGGGAGTGTTCTTCAGAGCATTGTACAGAGAGTTAAGCTTAGCAGCCCACCCACACCAGGCAGAGGAGAAGAGAACTGCTCCAGGGAAGGTATTCCTCCACCCCCATGCAGCCTAATGACCAGCAATGCAGTAGGCACAGGGTGCTTTTCAGGAGCACCTTTGCCAGAGACCAGGTCCTGCCTAAAGCAAGGCATTAGGTTGGGAAGTCTAATTCAATGAAAAATCTTGTGCTCATGTAGCCACCTGCCCTCAGCTGAGCAGAATGCACCTGATGTTAGTAATGGGGATGCACCCAGTTAACTCCAGAAAGCAGAGTGGGAGCAGGTGGACCCGCAGGAGATCCAACACCAGAAGCTCAGGCATGCTAGGAAAGGAGCAAGGCGAGCTGCACAAAACCCCCACTTGTTCATGGTAGCAGGCCTGGGGAGGTGGCATTGGGTTTGTGAGCCCTGTAAGCCAGGGACTGGGGTGAGGACTAGACCTGGGACTGCCCAGCACCCACTGCAGCAGGTATAAAGTGAGATGCTCTGCTGTCTTGGTACATATGTGGAAGCAGAGACCCCAAAAGTATGAAGTGACTATGTAAAGACTTGGATCTTATATCTGACCACCGCTTGTCCTCTTCACCCGCTGTACCAACTTGAGAAAAAATGTGTGATTTCGACTTTCAAGGGTCAGTACTGGCCATTTTCAGCTTACTGGGGAGCTACTGGGGAGCTGGCAAGCTGGGTAGAAAAGGATGAATTTGGATTTTCCTCTAACTGTCCCTGCAGAGCTGAAAAGAAAAGTGCCTCACAGTCCCTGCTGCAGGGACCATCAGTCCCTGCTGCAGCCCCCGTGACTGTGATAGGGATTCCCCAGCAAGTGTCCAATACATGTTGTGTCACACCAGCACAAAAAACCCTCTGCAGCAGAGCTGCCTGCCTGACGTCAGCTATGGGATGCCACTGCAGGGACTGATGGGGTAAAAGTAGTAGTAGTAGACTTGGTTCAAGCATTCATGTGCCTGTGCCATCCACATGTTCAAAGGCAGAAGAGATCTAAGTGCTCTCCATTGGTGACATAAAACTCACACCTGAGAATGGGCATCTGCCCAACCTGTCTAGATGGCAGGTGATTTGGGCCTCAAACACAGCATTAGGTTCAGACTTGGCAGGAAATACAGACATAAGACCTAGAATTCCAGCTTCCTTTTGAAACAAGGTTTCATTTTGTCAGTCTTATTTTTGATGGTCCATCAGTAAAAGTGCTATTCCCATTATTATTTCTAACACTATGTTTTTCATCATTACCAGCCCATGTATTAGTTCTAAAACAGTAGCATGAGCCCTGAATTTTTTCTGTCGTGTGCAGGCATTGAAATCATTCTGTAAATGCCTCAGCAAATAGGACACAAGCTTCTCCGGGAACCTGTGCATTTTATGTAAGATGAGTATGTGATCATTTTGAACTCAAAGGCTATTTCTGTGATGTGGGGGAGAGAAAGGCAGTTAGAGCTGAAAGCCTGGATGATTTCAGAGGCATGCTGAGCTTTACCAAGGGAGGTGAACTTTTCCCCTCTCTGGAGCTTGAGTCTTTCAGTGCAATCACTGCTACATTTTCTCATGAAGCCAGCTTTGGTGAAGTATTTGTTATTATCTGCTGAGGGAAGAGACACACATGAGATACCTACACACAAGAACACGTTCTTTTCCTGAAGAATTTAGACTGATCAGAGTGGGAAGCAAAGTCTCGAACACAGTATTATTATCCAATCTGTCGACATGAAACCTGCTCTTTCAGAATCAGCAGGACCTTCACAAATCTCCTAATAGGCAGCTGCTGCTTAAAATAATGTAATACAGACCAACAAGCCAACTGAAGGCAAGAACAGTAGATTGCCTACACGTTCATGCTTTTCTTTAAAAATTACAAATTGATTGCACCCCTCTCCAAGAAATATTCCTACCTATAGCAATACTCTATTCAGCTATATCTAGCTGTAAGCTTCCAAGTCAAATAAGCTAGTAAGTGCATACACATTTATGTTTCTCTTGGTAATCATGACCTTTCCATAGTATTCTGCAGGCAAATGCTCTAGCTGTCAGTGATATAATACAGATGCAAGTTTCTCTGTCAAATAAAGCTGTGCACTAGACATGCAATCTCATTGCTCTTGAAATAAAATCAACATGGAAATATTTTTATTTCTACAGTAACTTAAATTAGCAGAAAAATTGCAACTGACTATAATCCCCAAGCAACTAAATGGTATGCATTTTGGAACTCGCTTCTCTAATAAATTGACTACTACAATCAATATGGTCTGCATCATCTACATGAAAAGAGTGCTTTCTTCCCATCCGTACAATAAGGCACATAATCACCTCTGCAGGCCAAGAAATCCTTCAGCAAATGTACAAACAAAGCAATATAACAGAGACTTGCAACAAACATCTGAACAATTTCTATCAGTGATGTTTTTGATGGTATCTGTCACCTCATTTTAGATTTCATTAAGTGATACGTATCACTGACCAATCAAAACTTACAGTTATCCATTCCAAAAAAATTTCTTTGCCTATTACACTTGTTAGGAGAGGAGGCAAATTTTTTTAGCAGTGCAGTTCAATAGATGCAGGGGATGTTTAAGCCCGGAAGGGTCTGCCAGCTGAGCCCGACCTCCTGTGTATCTCCAGCTTTTCAATTACTTCCCATTGCTTCTGAGCCTAACAACTAGTTTTTCTAACTAAAATTTAGCTTTCAGAAAGGCATTCAGACTTGAACAGGGGGCATTATGAGAAAATTATGGAAAATCCATCCCTTCCAATTTCTTTTTTACCAGTGGTTAATTGTTCTTACTGCTAAGGATCTGTGCTTTATTTCCAATGTGAATTCCTTTGGCTTCGTCTCCCATCCATGGTTCTTGTTATGTTTTTCTCTATGAAAATGAAAAGCCCCTTCAAAATGGGTATTTTCTCCCATTAAAGTGCTTGTAAATTAGTTCTTTGTCTTCTTTTTTTAAAATCAGGCTGATCTCTCTAAGTCTCCCAATGCAAGGCATTTTCTCTGGCCCTTCCAATATTTTGATGTCTCTTTGCATCTTCTTCAGTTTCCCAGAAGCCTTCTAAAACAACTTGAGAAAGAGATACACAGTACTGTGGTTTCAGTGCCCATACTTGGCTGCAGATTTCAGTTAGTTTTGCTCACCATCAATTCCTCTACAATATTGCAGTGGGAATTTCTGGTACAGTATTTGTTTACTGAGACCTAGCCTGAGTCACTCATCCCAGGCTAGGATCCCTCCTCTCTGCAAAGATTGGCTCTCCATTCCTTGTTCAGCAGTATATAATGTAGAATTTACCTCTGTTAAAGGGTATTTAGATATAATGAGCGCAGAGTCTGTCTTGCATAACTGTCCAGGCCTCACAATTATTTACCTTTCTGTTACCAAGTATCTTATTAGCAATGATTTTATGCTTCCAGATCATTGGTGAAGATATCAAACCTGGCCTGACAGAGCCTTAATAAAGCCAGCCTTATTTGATAATGGTTGTCACTATGATATGTCGGTTCCTCATCAGCTTAGTGTTCACTTTATTGACATTTTCTAACGCTGTCATCAGAGCATTGTGTAACACTAGCTGTAGTACCTTGCCAAGGTGGAAGTATATTATTTATACAGATTGCCTTTACCAACAGAAGATACGATGAAAAATGAAGTGGGGTTGTTGGAAAAGGACTGCTCTTTACCTATGTATAGTTGTGAACTTGCTGAATAAACCTTGACTCGATCTAGAACTTTAAAGTGTAACATCCCCTCACTCTGTAGAGAGAATAACTGCTCAGTGTGTATCTTGGTGGTGCGGTCCCAGCCACGAGCTCGCGGCCACCAGCAGTTCCCGGAGCCTGCTGAGGGCTCAGCTTCTCCCTCCGCAGCCCATCCGAGAGCAGCTGCACCCACCACCATGCTCCTGCTGCTCCTCTCACTCCACTCCAGCAGGCTGGAGAGACGATGCCATGGAGGAGGAGGAGGCTTTTATTTACATTCATTTCAGTTTAAGAAGAGGAAGTAAAATGGGGTTTTAGGCCAGCCTAGGGTTGTCCTCTGAGTGCCTGCTTAGCCACGGGATGGTACTTTCTCATCTGGGATTGCCTTTTATGAAAGTCACTGTGAGTGTCCCCTGTGAAATGCCCTCTCCTTCCTCAGGAGCCAGGGAGGCTTAGACAGGCTATGGTAGCCCCACATGTGTCCATTTGGTGACCTTCTCCATCCTTCCACAATGATCCTCTGCAGCTGGAAAAACTGCATCTGGCTACATAAGCCAGTTTTAGGTTAACTTCAGAGTGCCAGAGCAGCTCTGATACCGCCAGTGGAGCTGGAATTTGCTGTGTAGCACTTGGCTGGCAATTGCAACAAACCTGTGAGTGGCCAAAAAAAAAAATGTATGTGGGTTGCAACCCATGTGAAGACCGTTTTCTTCTCTTTGCAATTTCTCCCCTAGATTTGATGATTTCTCCTTGATGGCAGGACTCTGCTCTTTTCCTCTGTAACTGAAGAAGCTTATTGCTAGTTTGTGGGTTTCTGAAGAAGTGTCACCCTTTATTGCTCATGTGTAGCAATAATATTAAAAATAAACCAGCCAGTTGTCATAGATCAGAAACATGCATATGAATTAGAAACAGACAGTAAGCAATATCTGGGAAAATCCATATCATCAAAAGCTTAGAGGGATGTAGTTTAGTTCAGTTAGGTCACAGGTGAAGCTTTTTGAAAATAGGATCAATAAATAGGTTTGTATGAACTGTGAGTGTATTTTTAGTGAAACAAATTTTAACTTGGATTTAACAATTTTCCTGTAGAATCTGCAGCCCAAGCCCCGCCATGCTGAGTTACTGTGGGAAAGGCAGGAGAGGAAATTGAGCAGAAATGAGCTATAAGCAGAAATGAAACTAACTCGATTATTCTAAATCCTGAGCCTGAACATAAAATGAGTGCCATTAAAATATGGAAATTTTACACCATGGTCATTTATCTTTCTCTTGGCAAAGTCTGAGGAATTAAAAATATTCCCTCTCACAGAAAGTTCAAAAGTACTGATGCTGACAGTGAATATTCAGCATTGAATGCCATCTTCTATAGAGGATGCGATACCTCCATGATGACAATACAGGATATTTATATATGTATAAAGCAATGTGGTAACTCTTCTGAGAGCTCAGCTCTGTGCAGAAGGATCCTGGTGCTGAAAGCTTTTCTGCAACTGGGAATGTGATTTGAGGGCTGTGGGAGAGATTTGGAGGGGTCGGATCAGGATCTTACCTGATGACAATGCGTCTTAATGGCTTATCTGCTCAAATAAGTTGTACACCCGTGAAGTGAAGGTTTGTTTTCTTCATTCATATGACAACCAAGGGAAGTTATCTACTGATATAATAAATCCCTAGAATAAGGGCCACTTGGAGACCAGACTGTGATTCTGTGAGTAAACTATGTGTTACTCCATATTCTGGGTTAGTGGCAAAGTTAGTCTCTGCCATGGAAAAACTCAGCATATGAGACAGTGCTGCCAACACTGATTTTAACACAAGCCTCATCATATTTCTTTTTTCTTAGAGCTGCAGAGAAATGTAATTGAGTGAGAATCTTAGGCTTTATTTAAAAAAGGAAGGACAGTAGAGGAAAAACTCAGAACATCATGCACATGCGTCCTAATGCCTCAGAAGACAGAGAAAAAAAAAACAGTGAAGGGATTGATTGATCTGTTAAAAATCTCCTACTTAAAGTAATTTCATGATTTCTATTTTGTCGGCATATCTCCTGAGTGTTTGACAGTTTTGGGCAATTCAGAAGCTGCGGCAAGAAACCAGATGGAAAGCAATAGGGGAACCTGAGTTAGTGAACTACGTTGTCATGGGCATTCCTACCAACCCAGGTAAAAGAGCAGTTTGGCTGTGTTTGCACGCTGTTTTTAAGCTAGCATCTGTGTTTATGGACACTTGGGAAGCAGCTCCATGCCAGGTGGATGCAGGCCAGGGTGAGACCGCTTCAGCTGTGGCCCTGGCTGGAGCCAAACCCAGTCAAACCCAGCGCCTCCTTGCACTGGCCCTGGTGCACAAGTGGTGTGCCGGGGGCTCACCTAAGACCTCGGGGCTTGAGAAGAGTGGGAAGGGGGACAGGCTGGGGTTACAGAGTCTCTTGGACCTCTCCTTGCACGTAAAAGGCTGGAGACTCCTTGCAAGCTTGCCTGACTCTGTGGAGCTGTTCCTGAAGGATCAGCTTGGGCAGAGGGCACCAGCCATCTGGTGGTGGGCCATTGGTGGCATGTCTAGCCTCTGGGAAACATGAGCTGCTTGACCCTAGTGACTTTACTGGGTCTCCCTGTGAACACTGGTGGTGGTCCTGCCTGCCTCTCATGCACACTGCTATGCTTCTAGTGCCCATCTCCGTGGCCCCTGGACTGCAGAGTCCTGCTGGGGCCAGAGAGGATGCTCACCTGTGACAAGGGGAAAGTGGAGCTGCTGGGTGAGTGTTCCCCTTTCCACAGGAGGCACGGAGACACCGGCTGTGGGTTCCCTCTTCAGGCATGAAATGTGGTGAGGGAAAGGGATGGCTACAAACAGGCCTCAGCCAGTTAGGGTAAGGAAGTGAACTCATGGCCAGTAATAATATCAAAAGGACAGTAGAAAAATTACAGCTGCGAGCCTGGAATACAACACAAACACAAAATAAACCTTAAAAGCCCCCAGAGAGAACTGCAGAGGTGCCTCCACCCTTTTAGGTTGTCAGCAAACATCTCAATGGCAAAGCGAGTGGAAGGCATTGAAATGCACTCAAAACTCTGCATCCCTCCAGGCTCATAATGTATGCACCTCGTAACTCAAGAAACGCAGGCATCAGCTCAATGGGCAGACAGCATTTTTTAACCTCTTTCTATATCATCTTTTTTTTTTAATAGGAGAAAAGAGGCTTAGATTGGACTAATGTATTACTAGGGTTCATTAATTTGTCTCCTCAAATGGCAAGATGAATCACAAATTCATACTCAGTTGTTTTCCAAGTCAAAGAATAGATTTAAAATTTTCCTTTCACAAACAGAATTCACAGGGCCAAAATTTGACGGTTGCTGCTGGCAAGTCTCTTCCAATGCAAATAGGTGTCCTTCACATGCCGAAACCCCGTGCAGAGCCAGAGCCTGAAAGCAGAGTGCCTTGCACTGCTAAGTTTTTCTGAGCAGGGGCTGCGATCACGAAATCTGTAACATAAGGACCATGTTCTGAATTACAGCACAGTGAATAATTGGCAGTGACTGACTTGCCTAGTGAATGTTACCGGCCTTCCAAGTAGACTTGCCCCAACGTTCCTAAATGCGTTCAATGTGAGCTGCTCATGTACAGATGTCTGTGCATTGCTCTGGCTTTGCTAGTTCGGTTGGAAGCAATTAATGATGTTAGCGTTTGATGCTCAAAATTCAGGCTGCAGAAGTCTCAGGAGTTTCTGTCCTCTCTCAGAGTGAACGGTTTGTGTTGTTTCGGAGCCCCCGTTTAAAGGAAGCTTTCAAGCATGTGCTGATCGATGGACGGGGCGGAGAGCAGGCTCCCAGGGTAGATATGTGAAAAGCTCTTTGTTTTTTCCTGTAATGTTTGCTGACGCTGCCCCATTCTGGCTCACAAGCCTGCAAGTACACTCATCGGCCAAATTCAGTGCTCCAGGCAACTTCCTTACCAAATTTGCCAAACATTCATGTTCCAAAAAATCTCATCTTTCAGTTCTGAAAAAAGGATGTTTATAGTCCTCATTACTGTGGAATAATGTGAAAAATGTATAAAACATGTCAGTGCTGTCTTTAAGTCTTGTTTTTGACAAGTGGAGCTCATTTGAGACTCTAAATGCTCAGAAGGCCGTGGATAGATTCCTGACTCCCAGCTCAAACAAGCCTCGAATCAAGATCTGCGTGTCTTGGACTACATCTCTACTGTCTTGTAACAGCAGTCTCAGGACCCCCATCAAGAGGGGCTGCACCAGCCCCTCTTACTCCTACCCTCTTTGGCGTGATTGGAGGTGCAACCCGCACACATGCTCCAGGGGATGTTGGCATACAAGTCCAAACAGAGCTGCGTGATGACTCGCCAACAGGCGGTCTTGCAGAAGCGACTGGCCTGTGGTCACCATGGCAGCCAAGTGACCCAGAGATGCAGAGGGTGCTGAGTCCATCATACTTCAGAGCTATGTAGACATAGGCTATGAGATTAAATGCCAAAATCACAGGGAAGACAGATGAGGCTTTGAGCCCACAGTCTACTGAAAATGTAGCAAAGCACTTAAGCAAAGCAGCAGTCCAACAAAGCACTTAGCATGCACTTAACTTTAAGCCTGTAAGCAATTCATTTTTGAGTATTCATAACTATAAGGAGTCAAAAGAAGAAAAGCTGTCCTATATTACACTGGTGAGCAGATTCATAAGCCTGCTGTATAATGTTCTGAGGATGGCCATATATTTTCCTTCTTTATTGAGTGAAATAAGACCATCCAAAGCTTTAAAAATGTCCTGTTGATAATTATTAGATTGATTAGTAGTTATTAAGAAGGAAAGTAAAATGATTATTGGATCTTTATTCCTCAAACCATGCCCAGTAAACAGCCACTCTCCTTCCCCAGTGCTCTTACCAACAGTCCCTTGTAATACTGCATACCACGAGTCTGTGAACATATAATACTGAAAGAAACTCCAACACTGTGCAGTGTACGATCCATCCTTGTATATTTAAGCCGTATGAGTCACAGTGCATTTAGAGATCTCCTTCCATGTAAGTGTTATCTATTTACAAGCATGCGTAGGTTTTCAGAGTTTCACAATAGCTGGCAGAAGAGCATAATTTATCTAAAACCTCTCATCTTGTTCTGGCCTATTTGCTAGTCATGCGAGTATAGATATTTTTTGGAAAATACAGTCTCTGACTCAAAATTCAAAGTAAAATTTGAATCCTGCTCTATCTGAAGTGCTTCGTTTGCAAGAAACTTTCTCCTGACAGGCCTTTGACATTCAACAATTGGTGTTTTAATGCAGAATAAATGTGAATTTCATCCTTGTGTTTCTTGTAGAATCAAGCATCTCTACATACTGTGTATATTTCAGAAGTCGAGGACATTCAGGCAAATAAAAGCCACTGGATTGTGCCTAACACAAAGCTGGTACAGAATATAACTTTTACGAGCCTCACAAGATTAATTCAGACTCAGAAATCTTTATTATCCTCATTCCTTTGTTGAAAGTAATAACTGAAACCACAAACTATCATCAGAAGAACCACCCAAGCAGCGAGTTGGTCACTGGCAGATCTTCTATATTAGACCACTGGGGCTAAATTCCATTTGTGTTTCTGTGCCTGATGTTCCTATTGACTAGCTCCAGGCAGCTGCCTGCTTACTGCCTTATTTAGGTCCTATGAATCACTCTCTAAGGCTCGCCCACTGCCATGAGGAGATAGGTGAAATTTAGGCTACAGGTTTCTCTACACCTACTCAAAGATAAGGCGGATTTCAGTGCAGCTGTGCATGATGTGGGGCTAGGTCCACACAGCTGCTGGCTCCCTCTTCACTGACCTGGTTGCACCTACCTGTTCTTGCAGGTTCTCCATCTGTGTGTCATGCCAGTGATGTTCTCTTGGATAACAGCAGCAGGCAAAGGCCTCCCTCTTCACCTGTTCTTCTTGAATTGTACCAGATTGTGTAAAGCAATGAGGTAAATTAGACATATGGAAATTCCAGGGGCATATGGAAATAAAAGGGATTTGTGTTGCTTTGTGAAACATTTTGAGATGTTTTGTTGGAGCATGCTATATACAAGCTAGGTGCAATAACTGGCACTTGAGCCCAGAAAATAAATTCCACAAATGTAGCACTGTGCAGAAAAGTGGAGCTCTCACTTTTGAAGGCTTTGCAGATCACTTTTACATTCACAAGACGTGCCCCTAGAATATAGGTGCCCCATAGATTGAGACTAACATTAAGTAAAGAATAACAAAATAAGAACTGCAATGGAGCATCACTAGTCATCTCTATGTTCAGTAGCAGGCAGGCTGTATGGTACGACTCAGGTACAGTCTCTGATTAGTCACACCAGGTACCCAGCTGGACACAGTGGGTTCTGCCTAGACCCCATTTCTGGATGTATTCCTGGGGTGTAGAAGCATACAGTAATCATTTGTAGGCAGCTCTTGCCTAAGTACAGAGGGGCAACGCAGCTTGGGTGTGTACCTGGACCAAGGTCCTTAAAGGCACTCACAAGTCCAGGAGTTCACACACAACCTGTGTAATTTTTTTATCAAAAGAAGCAATTTCTGCACTGGGGTGCTCACACCTCACCCTTTGGAGTTTGCTCCTGTGTATCTGACAGGCGAATTTAAAAGCAGCACAAATTTACCAAATGAAAAACCATGAAGAATCCCTCTCCTGGGGCAGCAATCTCAAAATCCCATGAAACAGCTCTGTGAAAGCCTCCTGCAGCCAACTTTGTAGATAGTCCCTCTCTGGCTTCAGGCAAGTAAGAGCTGTGCAGTTCTCACCCTGTTGAAGTAAATAATAGCAAACACCTCAATGACTAAGTGCAGCCAAGATTTCACGCAGGAGTTTAAGTGCTGCAGTGCTATAGCTTCCTTTCTTGACAATTGGGAGAGGTGGACAATAGCTTGTTTGGACATATTTAAAAACAAACCATTGAAAGGAAATATAAGAGTGTTGCTAAGACCCTTCAGGCGTGTTCCTTATTTGTGCTATAAAACTTGACACAGAAAAGCAGGAGGATTTGTTTCTGAAGGTTAATGCTCTTTCCTTCCTACCCAGCAATAGCACCATGCTGTACTGCTTGGAGTAGCCACTCCAGGGAGTACCTCAGTCATATGTTGCCAGGAATGGGAAGGCTGATTTCCCTGCTGTGGTTGGATTTGCTCCCTCCCTGCACGCTGTTGAATCATTTGTGCTGATGACGACATATTTTGGGGGGTGCCTCCACTTGTACAGAGATCTTTTGCTATTTGGGAAGGATCACCTGTGCCACATGACAGGTATTTACAACTGGAGGTAAAGTGACCCTGAGCCTCAATTCCGGTTCTTCCTGCAAACCCCATTTCTAGCTGACCTGCTTGACTTTGTCAGGAATTAGGAAAGGATTTTCTGGGACTGCCTTGGTCAGCTTAGAGTCTTGTCACTGGGACCACTCCATGGCTAAGGCTAAGGTATTGGGGTGACTGCAGCAAGACCGTCACATTCAAATGATGCTGAACAGAGGGAATACAGCAGGGCTATGGCGTCCTGGCTCACATTTATGTACTGCCCTCGGTCTTGGGGATATGCAAACACACATTTGATTTCTCTAGAGAAATGTACCAAGGCCAAACCTCCTCAGGCCCCAGCTAGGTGAGAACACTGCAAAACTTGATAATTTACCTTAAATCTTTTCCTTTGCCACACCACTTTTAAAATAGATCTCACCAGGTAGATATGTGCAGACACATTTTTGCTACTGAGGAGCATTAAACATTGGAGCAATTTATTTAGGAATGTGTTTCTGTTGGTCAAGTCTGTATATGGACTTGCTCAACGATGTTTGAGATATGATGCAGAGATCAGCCCCTAAGATTTTCTGCATGACTCAAGATCCAGCTGCATGATTTTCAAGTATTGTTGCATCCCTAGACTGTACATCTATGTCTTCCTTGCCCCAGAGAGAAAAAAGGCTTGAACATGTGAAAAAAATTGGCATGTACATACTGTGGATCAAATGCATTGGGGCCTGACAGAGACAGAACCCTTTATATTTCTGTGTCTGACTTGATTTTTTATGGATTTTCCTTGTATGTTATACACTTCTCTTTTTCCTCTCCTATGCTCTCATTACACACCAAAAAGTGTTTTTCTTTCATTTCCTTGATTTTGAGAATTTTTGTATGGACATGAAAATTTTGCAAAATTTTAGTGAGATTTGGGTCATTCTTGCAAAAAGGTAGATCTAGTCCAAATCTATTAATTTCCATTCAGACAGCTGAGCACGTAATTCATGTGAGTAAGATTCAAATGCAGTTCATACTGAGACTGCATGTATGCCAGGGAAGGGGATGGTCTCCTTTAGGTGGCCTCTTTAGTTTGGACTAGATTCCTCATTTTAGTACTGCGAGTCATTTTAACATGTGAGTTTTGTTGTGTCACTAGAGTTGGTCCAAAACAAGAGAGTGTGATCTGAGAAAAATTTGTTAAGATATTGGCTTGGGCCAAATTGGCCCGAAAACTTTTTTCCTGTCTTTCCTACTTACGTTCAGGAGCCGCAGCTGTCCCACCCTCCTATCTTGCCCTGCAGACAGAAATGCTGGGGCTTGTCTCAGTCCTCCCAGGACTTGGCTCTGCAGCTGGGAATCAAGCAGCTCCACCTGAGGCTCTACAGGATGCCAGCATCCCTGTCCTGACCCAGGGAGCCAAGACCCTGTCAGAGCCAGAGCTTACAAGCTTCTCACTTTCTGGAGTCATTGGGTCTCTGGACTCAGGGCGTGCTGCCTGGCATCCCTCTCCCAGCCCTGCAGACCGGGGTTGGCTGCCAGAGGCCCTCACGCCGGGGCTACCCTGCCTACGAGCAGAAGTCCCAACTGCCAAGAGCCTACAGCAGACCCGGCCAGCTGGGCTGGCTTGGTGTCACGGACCCAGAGAGAGGGGCCCTGGTTTTGTGTATCCTGCCCAGAATCCAGGCAGGGTTGTGCTTATTTAAGTTGGAGAAAGCCTGAATGAACAAGAGATTTTTTCAAGCAAAAACATTGCAGGAGTAGAAACAAAAGATTTTCCCATGAAGTGTATTTGTGTCAGGAAAATTCCTTGCTATGTTTCCTATGACTACAGGTAGCCTCTAGAGCTAGCAAGATGCTTCTTTTCAAAGAATGCACATAGAGTCTAAGGTATGAAGCAATGAGCCCTCCTCACTGGTGTTTCCTATTAGCCACTACTACAGCAATCTGTATTACCTTTCTCACCTCCCGCAGATTTCTGAAAGATAAACTAATCCCATCATGATGGAGCCTGACCAGTCCAGACCAGATGCCCTTATGAGAAAGGAGTGCTCTAAGGATTCCTTCTGATTCTGAAAGGTTTGTAATGGAAACCTTTTGTAATTGTGCTAATCTTCAAAGAAGCGATGTGAAAATTCATGATGGGGACGACAAGCCACAAAAGTCAATATTTTAAAAAAATATACCATTTGCCAGGACTGCCAGCTGCTGGCCAGACACTGAATTAGTTGCCTTCCTCAAACAGAGATGTCCCCCATCTGCTGAATAAACACTCCTTTTGTGCACATTTTCACAGCTGAGGTTTGAACCAAGAGCCTTGTGGTCTGCAGACAGCAGCTCCACAAAGACAGCCAAAAAGTTTCTTGCTCTGGACTAGACAGGCAGGAAGCTAAAGCCTTTCTCAGCTGGAAGCATTCTTTGTCTATCTCACAACATCCCTTCCAATCATATAAAAATCTTTGAAGGAGAACATCTCCCTGCAATCCTTCACAGAGCGAATCCACTCAGGCAAGGCATATTTTTGGGAAGGAGCCAGCTTTGCTTGGTGGTCCTGGCTTTTGGCATCTACCATGACTCAGTAGGGAAGAGAGAATAAATAAAATACTATTAAGAGGTACAACAATGTTACCAAATGGGATTGTGCCTTTCCCAATTAGAGTTGTTTTTCCTATCTCCATATGTTGCATATTACAGAGCCCTTTTGTTGGTAAACATATCCATGGCTCCCTGCAGGGGTGCCAGGGCCACTCACCAGCAACTTGGAGACTGAAATTGTGCATGAAGTCTGATATGCCATGTAAAGACAGTCTTGTTTCCATGTGTACTCTACTATAACTCAGAGAAGCTCTGAGAAGCTGCTGGCAGTTGGCACAACGATTCCTCCACAGGTACCTCTCCCTAAGAAAAAGGAGGAAGGTTGGGAATAGTCTTAGGGATTTTCATTTCCCTGTATGGTGTATCCACAGTAATAATAAAGCAACTACAACAATTCCATTGCTCTTTTCCGCCCAAGAATCTCTGAGACCTTATCAAGGATGATGGTAACAGTACACTTGTGAGTCAGGCAATGTTATCGCAGTTTGTAGTTGAGAGATGAAGAAACAAAGTGATTTTTCCCAGCACTTAGACACAGGAGCTGGTAACAGGGGCTTAACAACTCACTCTGCATCAGCCAAGATGTGTCTGTGTTTCTGCTCTCAGCCCATGGCAGATCCAACTTAACTGTCTTTCTCTGTGGACCAAGTTAAGTTGTTACCTAGCCTTTAGTGGCAGACTTAGAGGTTGTAAACACATGTACAGACAGTTACTGGGGCTTAGTCGTTGTGTGATTATCTGCATATGATGGTAGCTCGCTTTTGTGCCTAAGCTTTGAAATCACCTGGCATGTTGTTGGCAGAACAGGCAATAAAACTCCCAAATCCTGGCCCTTGGAGCTGTGCTTTAAGCACTGGCCTGTCAGTTCATTTAATGCTGCAGCAAACCAGGCACAACTTTGTAACAAAGCTTGAGCATGAACCACAGGAGACTGAATTTTCTAGTGTAGGTACAGTATGGGCTTTGAAATAGGATCTGTTTCTGACCACAGCTGTTATTTCGTTAGCCTTTCCTGGCTAACAGAGTAAAAGCTGATGGGCACCGGAAAATTTCTTTGTCATCTATTTCTCCATTAATTGCTCCGAATGTGTGTGATTCAACAGCGATGTAAATCATCATTGCCACCTCACTCTATTTATCTGTTTCTTCAGCAGGCTCTCATGGTAACCAGCAACTACTGTATTTAAAGAATGCACTGTACCACACCTACTCGGTACAGCACTTTGCTATGGAAGAGTGAGGGAAAGAGAAAGGCAGGAAAAGAGAAAGACAAAAACAGTGAGAAAGAGATGGAGGTAAAAAAAAAAAGAAGATGGAACCTCAAGTTATTTATCAGAAGAAGAGAAAGATTAGATTTATTTCTGGAGTGACTATGAATACCAGATCAGCTAACTGCAGTTTAGGAGGTCTTTCTATACAGTCTACCCAGTCCCAGTTATTTTAATTCTGTGTTGCCAGCTGGCCTCTGCAGAAATCTATTCAGGGTTCAATTCTAAACAGTAATGTTTGGGAAAAGTACAATCTAAAACAGACAGATCTGTATGTGTTTAGGTTTTGCTTTCTTTCCACTTTTAAATATTAAAAATTGACTCCAGCTGTGGGGTAAAGTAACGCCCAACCTATAAAGACACTGACAAATAAATCACAATGCAATTTGCTGTGCATTTTCTGAGGTCTAAACACCAGCTCTTGAAAGGAATTTTCCATGATTACATCTTGGGAAGATATCTTCACTACCAACAACTCGTTTGACTTTTATGCTTCTTAAAAGTCATCGCATTCCAGCAGGGCCAGACCCTGCCATTACTTCTCTGGCACATATCTCAGCCGTTAACTGAGCTATCTGATGCTACTCAGGATGTATGCAAAGCTTCACTATCCCTATCTAGCATGTTGTTAACCAGAATAGCTACCTTGTGTTTTTATAATCCACTTTCTAGAATGGTAAATCGCTGATGGACTGTTCAGTCCCCTCAACTGATCAGTTCTGCTTGAGTCCACTTCTTTGCTCTGTCAAGTTTAGGCAGCCTTGCCTGAAGTTAAAGCTTGTATTACTGTTCATCTCAAAATCACTGAATAGCAGAAGGTTTCCCACTTCATCAGGGTGCAGCCCAGAGAAGTCAGGTTTAGCTCCTGAATTCTGATCGAGCTCACCCTGGCTCATTTTGTGGCCCACAGAAATCACTCCTGCCTGTCCTACATTTCCTCCTCAAAAAAGGATAAATATTTAGTGTTCAAGAAAGGAAGAAGACGATGGAAATTCCATCCTAAAGGCACCACACTTCTTTTTTTCAAGGAGCAGCCATTAATCCACAGAGTCCCCTTTATCTGCACAGCCTGGGTAAAAATCTAGAAATAGCTCTGATGTTGATATCATATTTTAAAAATTATAAATTAACTTACAATTGAAAAAAGCTGGCTTTGAACCAAAACCCCTTGAACTATCCTATTTCAATTATTTACAAAACATTAAAAAAAGAAAGTTTCTGGCCATTGCCCTGTTCCTGCCAAAAGTTTCAATGTAAACTTTTTTGTGGGGAAAAATAATTAAAGCAAAAATTCCTGACCAGTTCTGCTCTGCATGGCATTTCACTGGCGCTTACTTCAGATCTGCAAGTTGGTCTCCCCTTGAGAGTCGGCCTGCGGAAAGCCTGTCCCCACCAGGGAGGGGATTTAAGAGGTTCCTGCTGTTCCCTGCCTCCAGCTATGCTACCGCTGCCTCTGTGGCACTGACTCAGTGTTTTGTGTAGTTTTGTTCTGAACCAGATCAGTGAAAAATAAAAAGAAAAGGCTCTGCTAAAATATGCTTTTGTTTCTACCAGATCAGTTCCCTGATCCAGCTAAAGTTTTGCATTTTCCTAATGAGCGGAATGGGGAAAAAAATGCTAGTGGAGATTCTTGGAGCCTCCTGCACATCTGCCTGGTCACTGGAGGAGCCCTAAAGTACAACTTCACTTTTAAAAGACTTCACTGGGCCCACAGACAAGTTGTTCTTGTTGCAACACCTTTACCCTTCCTGTTTAAACGCCCGCACGTAGGTTCACTCGTGGGCAGTGTCAGACCATTCTTCAGAGCATCACCCTCCCCAAGTTCAGCTGAATCTTTTTGTTGGGGTTGCTGGATGTTCTTACCCTCAGAAGTGCACTGAAGAGCTCCTCTTCATCTGGAAATCCAAAAAGGAGAAACAAGGCCATGTTCTTAAGATGAATAGAAACTACAACGTAAGAATGAGGTAACTATGAGAAAAACTTAAGGGCCCCAAAGCTGCTGCCAACAGCAAGAGTTGCGAAAAAATCCAACCAAACCAAAAAGGTTTCAGTGAATGCATCTGATGTAGAAGGTGAAGAAATCCTGCCAAAAAGGCTGGAAAATACAAAGTTTTAAACACATGTACTATGTAATTAATAGTAACAAGGGGACAGTGTGTTAGGACAAAGCAGGGGAGATATATATGAAGTTTATTGTGGTGAGTTAGAAGATTCATGCAGGAGAGCTTAATAAAATTTGGAGAGCCAAAGAATTATCAAAAGCAATCTCTAATCAGAAGCAATTGACTTTGAATTGTGGCAATATCACAGAGTTAAGAAAGATAAAAATACCTGTCTTTAAAAGGGGTGAGGGTTGGAGAAAGGGTCTGGAAATTTATAACTTAGACAGCTTTGCAATGATCTAAAATTATTCAAATAAATGCATTTATTTAGGAGCACCTAGATGGAAAAAATATGATAAGAAACAGGAACATGGAATTGTCAAGAACAGATCATGTCAAAATGAACTACTTTCCCTCTTTGAAAAGAAATGGGCATCATGGAAAAGGGGAAGTAGATGTGACCTATCTCGACTTTAGTAAGATTTTTGACATTTTTTTGTATGATGTTCTCATGCAGAAACTCGGCAGCCTGGTCTAGCTGAAACTGCTATGGGGAGGATGCACAAATACTTGGAAAAAGTAATTAAAAAGGTACTTAAAAAGTAGTTCTCAAGAATTTGCTGACAAACAGGAATAGTTGCATGCATAAGGTTTCATAGAAATCTATCCTGGGCTTGGTACCATTCCGTATTTTCATGAATGACTTGAATGACGGAAGAGCAAACATGCTTGTGAAATTCACACATGACACCACGCTGGCAGGCTCTTTGGAGGCCAGGAGAAGAATTTAAAATGATCTTGATAAATTTAAGAAACGGTCTGAAAGCTATTAGGTGAAATTCAATAAAGACAAGTACAAAGTCCTAGACTCGGGAAGGGAAAAATCTATCACACAAAGACAAAATAAATGCAGGAATGTCTCTTTCTAAAAATAAGGCAATTTTTGAAGCAGAAAGGACTCAAAATTGCAGTCCAATTTTTGTGACTCTTGAGGGCAATGAGAGTGTCATGTAATGAATGGGTACTCCTCTAAGGCTTTAGCCTTAACTTTTCACCTATATGAAAGATCACAGGAGTTCTCACATTTCCATTTCCTAAAAGACGGGGAAGGGGCAATACGCTGGCTTCGTTGTCCCCTGATGCTGGGACTCTTCCTTACTGCACTACAGCTATAAGTTAAGGTGTATTTGGAAACCCTAGAAGGAAAGAATGAGGAAAAATATATACCTTTTGTTTTCTTCATAAATATCAGTACATCAGTATCAATATCAAGAGCCTCTATTTTCCCGGCTGATAATATCCTGCCTGGCCACATGGAGTTAAATCAAAGCAGGCTGTTAGTGAGAAGCTAGCAGGAAATGAAACAATGTAAAGCCATAAGTAAGTATAAATGTAAAAGGTCCCTCCCATCATGGAGAATACCAAGAGTCTCTGAGAAAGCGGCGGCGATCGATCGATGAGAAAATGGCCCTTTCTGTGGCTCCGAGCGCACGCGAAGTTCGTTACCGGAGGGAGATTTTATTTCGTGGTGGGGAGGCACGATGGCCACCGCAAGAAATCTTCGTCGAACGACAGCTCTGTGGCGGGTTATTCTGCCTCGATCCCAGCATGGGGTCAAAGAAGAGCAACAGGCCAGGAGGACGCTGGTGTGGAAGGCGATGTGGGCAGGAGCATCTGGAAAGAGCTGCTGCAGGACGGGCACCCACCCGCGGAGGGAAGGGGCTGCCTGCCCGCTGCCTGCGCAGCCCCGGGGCAGGACCTGGTGCTCTCACCCACCTTTGCCGCTCTGCAGCCCTGCCAGGATGAAGAGACGAAGCTTCGTTTTACTGCAGTTAATGGTCTCGACTTCCCCAGGCCTGTTTACAGTCACAGCGTTCTGCACCTCCTTACTTACGCACAGCAAGGCCAACTCGGCTTCGGAGCGGTTGTCGCTAACGGGGCTCCTCTGGTCAGCAGGGTGGGTTGGTTCTCCGGGGGGGACACGGGGAGGCTTTCCCTGCAGACCAGGATGCGCTGCCCGCTCCTCCCTCCGCTCCCCGGGGAGTGGGTGACCTCTGCCTCCCCTACTTTATGTGGCAGGGCTCTGCGTCTGCTGCGGTTTTTTGAAAAAGCATTCTAGTGGATATAAAGGGCGTAGGCATTTCAGAGACCTTGGGAGTTAAGTGGGTGTATGTCCTACACAAACCGGCTGAAGACTATGCAGAAAGCGAGAAAGGGAGAGTCGGCGCAGTGCTGGAAAAACTGAGCAAGTGACAAATGTTCTCCCTCTTAGTAAATGAGTAAGCAATAAAAGAAAATAAATACAAATTCACTGTTTTAACTCAGAGCCAGCTCTTGCTGTCTTCAGCATGCGGGCCGTTCCTGGGCACCGCAGCCTCTAGCATCATGCAGTTTTAATGATGCCTCTGCAGGCGCACAGACAAAGTTTGCAGAGATCAGTGGTTTTATACAGGAGGACACGTAAGCTTTGTAAGCTTTGTAAGTGTTTCCTTTGTAAGCTTTAAGAAATTGGTGGCAATTTTGCAAACAAGCTAAAGATCTCAGTATTAATACACCACTTAGAGCCACTCAGCATGTAACGCCTGCTTTTCCAAGGATGGCAATTGATTAAAATAAAATCTTCCATCAAAAGTCCAAACAATCTCAGTATTAAGTCCGACTGCTCTGCAACAAATGGCACTTTTTTCTCCTTGTCATTATGCTGTAATGGCAAAATAGAGACAATATTTTACCTTTTATTAATTTCTCTGGGTTTGATCACATTATCAGTCCTGTAAAGGCTATCATCTGCCACCCAGAGAGAACCAGGTTCATGACAGCGTCACAGGCTGATATAAATGAATTGTGGCTGTGCAGTGAGAAGTGACAGTGTTAAACCAGTATTTGCTGTCTGAAGAGAGATGCTATTTGCAGAGGAAATGTATTCCTGTGCAGAGGTGTTTAAATGTAATTCAAGCACTTGGGATTTTGCAGGTGGGTGATTTTCACTCTGTGTGTATTTACCTTCTCCCCTGCCAATACCAGCTGAAGAAGGAGATCATTGCTGTCAGCTCTGAAGTATCAAAGTGCCTTTGGAGAGGGGAACATCACCTGTGGCTCCCATGCTGGCTGTCAGCCTCCCACAGCCCTGCACAGCAGCGTGGCAGGTAACAGGGACAACTTCACCTATGGTTGGGCTTAACTCACTGCCAGCAAACATTGCAGGGGTGGAGCTGAGGGCATCGAGCAAGGATCACAAGGTTGTAGCGATGCTTGTAGCCTGGCAAAGAGACACTGTGGATTCATATGACATATAAAGGGAATACGTTTTACTCGCAGTTGTGGGTAGGACAGACAGCACTGCAAAGCAAACACTAGCCTTTCTTCTTATAGCATCCTTTTCTCCGTCCAGGTTTTCTGGATTTCCACCATAAACACAAATATATTGCCCCTCCTAGCTGAAAAATGTGAGAAATCCAAGTGTAGGAGTCAAGTGGAACCTATCAAATGCTATGGGATTTAGGTTTCCTAAATTCTCCAGCTGAGATCACGGTTGTATTCAGGACCATGCTGTCCCTGGAGACACAGAACTTCAGGCTGTTGTGCATTTGCTTGCCAACTCTAAAAGAAAAAGAAGGATAAATTAATCTCTTATGTGCTGAGCATGTGTTCAGCTATCCACCTAGCTTGAAAGGAGCTTACGAAAAGGCTCAGTTCTACAAATGTTTATTGCTACACTACTGTGACATTGTTCTGACAGAAAATGTTGGCTTCCTATTAATTAGCTAGGAAAGAGAAAAACATCCTAAACCAGGTTCTTAACTCTAGATTCTACTCTGTCTTTTGAGAAGCAATTAATTACTAGAGCTTCTGCTTTTATTTACTCAGGTGTAAATCAGTTGCAGTCAATAGAATTTTATGTAAGGGAAAATGTCACGAGTGATACCAAACAGATCAGATAATCCCTTGGCCTCCCTGCTGACAGGGTGAGGTCAGTGCTTCCTTTAGCCCTTGCACCACACCAACTGCAAAGTATTATTAATAATAATATTATTATTATTATTATTATTATTATTGCAACAATCTTTTTTTCCTCCTGCAAAGTGCATCCACGTGGCAAGATGGTGAATACATCGAAGTAATTTTCTGTGTTCCTTTCCTTCTGTGCTCCCCTGTCTCTGCTTCTCTGTTCCTCACCACACTGTCCTGAGAGGACTTTGTGTCAAGTGTAAATGTCAAATTGTATGTGAAGCTGAGACTTTGTGATTTTGAAGTATCCGCTTTTGCCTGTAGGAAATCATGAAGTGCCACTGGTCGGCTGGAAAGCCAGGGGGAATGTCACTATTTGTTGGTGTATACCTCATAAATCATAAAGTAACTCAGAGCTGTGAGACTGTGTGTCTACGCTGCATAGGTGAATGTTGTTGCTGAGATCCCTGCTCTCCCTTGCTCTGCTCACCCCTGGAGGTACCTCATGCAACTTTCCACTCCTCAGTGCGGACAGATGTCCTATTCAGGATCCAGCTGTGTTGATGGAAAAGATGCCCCTGGCAGGTGTCCATGTTCTTCATCCCCACAGCTTGCTTATGGGGACGCAGGTGGAAGTGCTTTGTAGCCTAACCTCAGCATTGGCTCGGGCCAGCAATTTTAACTGTTTTAAGTCACCCAGAATGATTTGGACTCGTCTGCTTGGAGGGATGGGGATGCTCACATCCCCTTCGGTGCTAACAGAGGGGAGGACAGCAATTACAGCTGCACCCAGAAAGGCAGGCTGCAACCTTGAATCCGAACAAATGCACTGGCTTAATGGAATCCATTTAAAGCTGCCATAATTAAGCTGATGCATCTCTGTACATGCAGAATAGGTGTGAAGTCTCATCTGGGCTTGTTACAGTTGCATTAAGTTGGATTTCAAGCACATGAGAAAAGAGCTTGCACCTTCCTCACACTGGCATCTTTGGAAGCTTTTGCAATACTAGCAACTGAGCCCAACATGAATGTTGTTTGTTGGCCTTGAGACTGGAAAGAGACACCAGTGGGATGGTTTACACTGAGAAATTACATCATGTTCGAACATGTTGCTCGAGACTCCTGGTGGCTACCACAGTGTAATTTCCCGTCATAAACAAGTTCTGTGAGACAGCTGTTGGGAGGCTGAGCATCAGCGGACTGGGCTGGTCCTGCTCCCGTTTGAGCTCCTCGGGCGGCGGGTGACTCAGCCACATGCTGCAGGGGCTGCACCCGGGGCAGGGCTGAGCCCCAGCCCTCAGCATCGTTCCAATGGCATGGTGCAGGCACACTATCTAGTTTTGCTTGCTGGCTATAAGTGCCAATAAGCTTTTTTTTTTTTTTTTTTTTAACGGCCTTCAGAGAACTAGATCACGCTTTTTTTTTTACAGTCTCAAAACAAGCAAAATCTCCCCTCTTCTCCTAATAACTTTGGCAGGCTGTGACCAAGGTCAGAACAGGAAAGTGTCAATTCACAGGCTGTGTATATTCAGTTCTGTGACTGAATGGACGGTCAGTACTTTTAGGCAAGGATAAATATGGCCAAACATTGTGCAGGCTTTGAGGCTCCACTATTTAAAATTCAGTTGCTCCAAAAAGCAAGGGTTCATTGGCTCCCTGCTCTTAGGCAGCTATGAAGAAAGAAAAAATAATGCCTACAAGAACTGTTTATTTAAAATTCAAATGGGAGCCTATGGTTTAATTATATATATGAGGAAAGGTTAAATACCAAAAGATAGTTGGTTGTATTTCAGATTAGGTTAATTATTCCCAGGTCATGCCAAAGTATTCAGTTCTCTACTCATATCTCTTCAGTCACTCTGTGCACATGCTGCATTGCTTTACACAGGGCCTTGGTGAGGGGTGGTGGTCGTGGAACTTCTCATACTGGATTCTTAAGCAAACTTGAAGTAACATGTTATTTTTGCATACTGTATCGTGTGCATATTTTATAGGGTGAAGTAGCAGATTTTTACATCAAGATAAGGGTAACTGTAAGCAGAAAAACTATAAAACTAACCCAGAAAAAAAGGGGGTGGAAACAAAGTCTTCAGCCAGATCGGCTTGTGTCTCTGATTTTCCACAGGGCTACAGGATTGCAAGAGCTGAAGTGAGAGGAGGGAAGGAGTGTACAACCAGGGCTGGGGAAAGAGGGATCTGGAGAAAAGTAAAATCTCTTCTAGTAGCAGTCCCCATTAGATTGCTGTAAGTCATCTGTGAAACCTCAGGACCAGTCACATCTTTTAGGATAAACTTTTTTTCCAGGATGAAGTTTGGAGAATTGAGAAATGAGCAGAGGAATTCTGGATTACCTTTGGAATTGAGAAATTTCAAACATTGAAAGGTGGTAAATTGGGGACAGTCCTTGACATCTGAGGTGGCAGGAGACCATTTCGGACAGAGGGCTCCCTGCTGGTGCAGCATAATCCTTCTGCTTGCTTCATACACATAGAATCATAGAATAGCTTGCGTTGGAAGTTGGAAGGGACCTTTAAAAGTCATCTAGTCCACCCCACCACTGCAATGAGCAGCGACATCTTCAAGTAGATCAGGTTGCTCAGAGTCCCGTCAAACCTGACCATGAATGTTTCCAGGGATGAAGAATCTACCACCTCTCTGGGCAACCTGACCCAGTGTTTCACCACCCTCATCGTAAAAAATTTCTTCCTTATATCTAGTCTAAATCTACCCTCTTTTACTGTAAAACTACTACCCCTTGTCCTATCACAAGAGGCCCTACTAAAAAGTCTGTCCCCATCTTTCTTATAAGCCCCTTTACGTACTGAAAGGCTGCAATAAGGTCTCCCTGCAGCCTTCTCTTCTCCAGGCTGAACAACCCCAGCTGTCTCACCCTTTCTTCATAGGAGAGATGTTCCATCCCCCTGATCATTTCGTGGCCCTCCTCTGGACCCACTCCAACAGGTCCATGTCTCTCCTGTGCTGAGGACTCCAGAGCTGGATGCAGGACTCCAGGTGGGGTCTCACCAGAATGGAGCAGAGGGGAACAATCACCTGCCTTGACCTGCTTGCCACGCTTCTTTTGATGCAGGCCAGGGTATAATTGGCTTTCTGGGCTGCGAGCGAACATGGCCGGCTTGTGTCCAGCTTTTTATCCACCAGTACTCCCAAGCCCTTCTCCACAAGTCTGCTCTCAATCCCTTCATCCCCAGCCTCTATTGATACCAGGGGTTGCCCTGACTCAGGTGCAGGACCTCCGTCTTGGCCTTGTTGAACCTCATGAGGTTTACATGGCCCCACTTCTCAAGCCTTTCCAGGTCCCTCTGGATGGCATCCTGTCTCTCAGGCGTGTCAACAACATCACTCAGCTTGGTGTCGTCTGCAAACTTGCTGAGGGTGCACTCGATCCCACTATGTCATTGATGAAGATATTAAACAGTACTGGTCCCGATACGGTCCCCTGAGGGACACCACCTGTCATGGATGACCATCTGGACATTGAGTTGTTGACCACTACCATCTGGATGTGACCATCCAACCAATATCTCATCCACTGAACAGTCCATCCATTAAATCCATATCTCTCAATTTAGAGAGAAGGACATTGTGGGAGACTGTGTCAAAGGCCTTACAGAAGTCCAGATAGATGACATCTGTAGCTCTTCCCTTGTCCACTGATGTAGTCACTCCATCATAGAAGGCCACTACATTGGTCAGGCAAGACTTGTCCTCGGTGAAGCCATGCTGGTTGTCTTGAATCACCTCCCTGTCCTCCATGTGCTTTAGTATAGCTTCTAGGAGGATCTGTTCCATGATCTTCCCAGGCACAGAGGTGAGGCTGACATGCTGGTAGTTCCCAGGTAGTCCTTCTTTTGGCCCTTTTTAAAAATGGGTGCAATGTTTCCCTTTTTCCAGTCACCAGGGACTTCACCTACTGCCGTAACTTCCCGAATATCATGAAGAGTGGCTTGGTAACTACATCAGCCAATTCCCTCAATAACATCTCAGTTATTTAACTCTACATTACAGCTCTAAAGGTCCTGTGGGAAGCAGAAAGTGATTTCAGAGCCTTTGGTGTCTGTACAGAGTGCCTCAAAGAGGTAAGATTTTCAATATGAGATGTGCAAAGCTCCTACAAAGCCAGGTCCCCATATAGCATTGCTATATGAACTACCCAAAATGAAAGCCTGTGAAACCTCTAGTTACTTGAAAGTCTTTGTCTATCATTATTTTCCACTGGATAAATAGGAAGCATAAACTGTGGGTAAGAGTTTAGGCCTTGTAGGGATTCAATTCTTGAGCCATCCCTAGAGGAGCTTTCTCTTAATTTAAAAACACTTCCCATTCAATTCCTGTGTATTTTTTCCCTTGTGGTTAGTATCACACACAATTTTACTGAGAAGCAGCTCACAATGAACCACTTCAAAGATAACACTACATTTGTAAAGGAAGGAATTTCTCTCTGACAGTTCAGCAGCACCAGCATGTGCTGGAAAACAAGCATGCACCACCAGACAGTGTGCTACACATGGGGAATCCTAAACAAACAAACTGCTTATAATGTGACTGCACACAGAGATCTAACATGGTTTCGAAGTAACTGCTTTCAGTACCTTGGAGCATTGAATCAAACTGCACAGAGCAAAGAGCAGTTGCTGTTGGTGTCCATGTGAAAATCATTATTAGGAGAAAGTATTATCATTTTGTCATGTTTGTACAGTGGAGCCTTGGTCGCTGCTGGGGAACTGGTGGGTGCTACCAGAATGCAAACTTTTAACAATAACAGACACCAAATACACCCTTCTGATGAAAATATGGGGATTAGAGGAATCTGTATTCACATCTTCAGACAATATAAAATTGAGCTACTGGTACTGAACTACTTTATTACAAAACCTTGATACTTGCAACATGCTATTTAAAACCACTGATGTATCTACACAGGGAACACTTGCAAGCCATACCTGAGGCTGATGGGTGACCTACAAAAGCTAAAATGCCTGGCAAATATGTTTTCCACTGAAATTTTTCAAATGAAAAATTTGCTTTTCTTCATTCTTTTTTGTCTTTTCTGTGGCAAGACGTTCTTTCCTGGACAATTTTCAAATGTTTATTTGGAAACCTGAGACTGGCTTGTGCTTTTTGTTAGGTTTAGTTTAAAAAAAAAAGCAACATTGCAAGAAAATAAATATCCATTTTCCAAGCAGCTTTATCAGTGCTATGACTGCTAATGGTAGGAAATTCACACTCAGTGATATGTAAGGCAAAAATAGCTAAAGGTTATTTTAGACCGCTTTGACCTGAATATCTGTGCGGTGCTACAAAACCCATTAAAGTTAGAGTCCCACCCAGCAGCCTGCCTCCTGGATCCCCATCCCCTGCACCATACAGCTCTGCAGCATGCCAGGCAGCCTCCCCAGCAGACTGTAGCAGAAGCTGCCGTGCAGCAATCCCAGCTGAAAGACAGCATGTCCCAGATCCCTTTTCCCTCTGCCACCAGGGATGGGCATGCATATCTGGACTGGGAAGGGCTGTGACATTGGCGTGGTGCCTGCCTGTCCATTGGGATTTCTCATCTCCCAAGCTAACCCTGCAATACTTTTAGCAAGCAATTAGAATATTTTTTTCTTCTTTTTAGTAGTCTTTGTCTACATTTGGATTTTCAAAAGTAGCAAACTCAGGAACTGTACAGGTTAAATAAATGCAATCTCAGAAGTCCACCAGAGGCTTAAAGGCATAATACCTACTTTGCCATCCCCACATCCCAGGACATAGGGGAAAGGGGAGGATGTACACATATGAAAGGTTCATCCTGAAGGATAACACAAAAATAGAAAAGACAGAGGGACGAGACAAGACTTTACAGAAATGGCAAACACAGCTTGCATCCAATGTGAAAATTTAAGGGAAACCTGTTATATCCTTCAAACTCCAAAGTACCATTTCTCACAGAAAATCTGTATCAGCGCTAGGAAAAAGGGAAAAAATAAAACCTCCTCAAAATGTCAAAGACCTAAAATCCCCCCTGGCTTACAGTTTCTATCTGTATCTCAGCTATTTATAAAGCCAATCTCCACCATTTCCGTCATACATTTCAGTTACACATGTCCTGAGCTAGCAAACTAGTGGATACAAACCTGATCTATATAACCATGGCAATAAGTGAAGGTATCTGTATACACTCTAAACTGTGCTTATTTAAATAACAGGAATTGCTGCATTTGATTTATAAAGAGATGAGTAGGTTTCTGCATGAAACTCTGCTAATAGTTGAAAAAACCTGTTCTGCTATGGACTGAAAATGGGCTCTCCCCACCCACACATGCATCTGGGATTTGATCACCGACCTTTAGGAGAAACCCACAAAACCTATTCCGCTTAGGAGAGTATATTACAGGGCAAAGGAAAACCTTGCAGGCTTGAGATTTGGGTGGAATCTATTTGTTCCACATGTGCAAAGACTGGATGAGGAATTGGAGGATCCGCAACAACCAAACTGAAACCTCTCCATGTGTTACACACATAAGCCACTCTTGATTGAAATCCTGTAAATCTTTTCCTTATATAATACGTTTCCTTGTCTGGTATAGCTTGATTTCAATTTATACTGCTCTTTTTTTCTTTCCATCATGTTCAAAACTATCATAAACAGTCTGTAAACTCTGTATTGCAAATGGCTTTCTAATAATAAAAAAGGTATTTTCAGAAGAAAGATCAGTTCCTCATGTCTAACTTGAAAAAGAGACACTGTCACGCAGTCCAAGGTAGAAAAAAAAAAATCTATTAATCTTAAAATCATTATAATGTAGTAAAAAATATAATAAATATGGGAAGGAATGTTCTACAGACTCTTAGTAAGGAACCAAATTTCTGGCAAGAAAAGAAATACTTTCCCCAAAGGAAGTTAAAACTCATGGAGCATCCCTGATGGAGGTATTTTCTATATGAATTGTTTTTAAGAACTTGAATAAATATTCTGAAAAAACTGCCTATGTCTAGAAAAAACCCAAATCACAGGCAAAATATGTATTTTCTCTACTAATGAAGTTAGCTGCTTCTTCAGTGAAGTACTTGAAATCTGTCATTTGTCTGAAGGAAATGTAATACCCCCCTAACAGATACCCCTGCAAAATCCTGTTTACTTATTCCATGATACTATTCCTCACCAAAGCAAACATCTGCACATCTACAGCAAATGCTTCAGGGATCTCTACTTGCCCTTCAGGAAACATCTGTGTCAATACACCTCAGTGAAGATGTTCTCTGCAAAAGAAATCTATCACCATGTTCTTGATTTATTATTATTTACTGTTGTGCTGTCCAAATGATCCCAAAATTTTATCCCCATTTCTGATGATCTGTATAGCTTTTGTTTGCTTGCATGGTTTTACAAGGATGAAAGCAGCATTTCCGAAACACTATAGTGAGTATCGCTGTAGTTAAAGCAAAAAATATTGGACTTTGATCTGTGGCATTTATAAAAGCTAGTTTATAATCAGGGTATCTTATCTGTTCTTAGAAGGCAAAATGGTACATTTATGAAAACAGAACTTCTAAGGAAATAAACCTATTGAATGTTAATTTAAAACACAAAAGCACAAAAAGATTTTGTCCTTTGTAATGTGAAGAAAGCTTGTTTCCAATTCTCCAAATATTTTAACAAGCAATATTTTGTATATGCAAGCTTTGCGATATCAACTCTCTGGTTATTAAACATATTTGAGCTCTTCCCCTGCTCTCAGCACACTCACACACACACACAGACATGTATGATATTCATGTTAACAATTTATTTCTTGGAGGGAAGAAACCAGTGTGCTCTCAGTCCAGTTATCCTGAAGGTTGCCTCAGGTTATTTTAGGTTTTATGTTTAATATTGCAGGGATTTTCTGGATTTACCAAAATACCATAATTTTTATTTTTAAATCACTTTTTTTTTTCCAAACAGATCCAATCCAGATCGGACCTTATCATACTCTGTTTCAGTTCACTGCCACCATATGTAAGTGCTGTCAAGGCTGTAATAGATAAAGTATCTGGCTCCAGGGCTGGTTTCACTGTGGTTTTGGAATACAGATTTTATAATATGCAGTTTCCTTCCTCTGAAGTCAATGGGCTATTCAGTAGAATAAGGTTTCTGAGGCACAGGTCAGATCTTCAAAGGCACATAGGCACCAAAATCCTGTTTAAGGATATTCTACTGATTTGAAGTGAGGTGCCTGCCTTATGCCCTTCAAAGGTGGGGTGGCAGGGAATTCCCCAAACCATAGCTACAGCCAGGTTAAACAGGCAGTTCCCAGACAATCTCATGTCTCCTTGTCCCCTAGCCTCACTGCTAGGCCACTAACATAAGACATAGGCAGGACATGCCCTTCTTTAAGTGAGACTCAATTGATGCAAACAGAGCCATCCTCAGATTGTTCCAATTCATGCTGTGGATGAGATTGAAAGACCTGATGGATTTTTTTGCCCTTGGATTGCTTGAGTTTCTGTGTTGTTACTGCATATACACGTGCAGTGAGCTTGCTGCACAGATGGTCTGCATACACGTGCCTCTGGTATGGACATCTGATGCTTCTGGGCTGCACCAGACTGGCTGAGCAGGAGCAAAGAGGCTGAATAGCACATAAGCAATAGTGTTGATAGTGTCCAGAAGCACTGTGCTTTCTGTGTCTTCTGAAGCTGCCCCAAAGCTGCCCCAAAGCATCAGATCTGCTGTGTTGGTGTGTGGTGACAACAGCACATGCCTCCAGCAGAATTCATCTGCAGCAGCACAGTAGCCACGGCTGCAAAGTCTGGAGGGGTGCCAGTGCACTTGGAGCTATTGTACTGGACCTTCAACCAAAGCTGCTGTACACCCAGAAAGTCAGCCAAATGCAGCAAAATCCTCAAAACTAAATTAAATCACCAAGAGAGAAAAAGAGGACATGTGCTGGAAAATTCAGCTGTATGGCATTTTGACTCCCAGCTCCAAAGGAACGTTACCTGTTACCTTACTTGGCTGTCCCTTGGGCTCTGGCTATCTTATTTGAACTTGTACTTTCTGATAGAGCAATGTTCTCTGACTTCTTGGGATGTATGTGGACAATGGCAGATTTAGGTCAAAATTTTCAGTGGCAGAATAACAATTGCAGCTGTGTATATGTTCATTAAGAAAAACAGTTTTGAAAGGGCCCTTCAGGCCAGAGCTGCACTACAAAGTCTTGTTGCTTTAGGTGTTTTAAAAGGTGCATATGACTGGAGGAAGACACAAATGTACAATGTGTGTACACGTGTACAAAATTTAAATTGTCAAGCCAACAGGATGTAGACTGGGCATGTTTGACTGTGTTACAGGTCCTGCCATAAAAGAGGTAATAAGAGGCAGGGAAGAAGCCTGGCTGAAGGTTCCCAAAGGCTTGCCCTTACTCTGAAAAGCTGCGTCATTGATTTCAGAGGGAGAAAATATAGCCCTCATGTACGTAGATTATAGTCTAAAACTTGTTTTGAGCAGGTATTAAACTGGTTGATCCAAAGGGACATCTTTGGCTTTCTGGTGTTGGCCAAAGTGGGAAAGAGTACATCAGGAAAAAAAACCCCACACCACGATTTTCCCGCTACTCAGATTTTTTTCCCTAAGTCATCACCAGCCACTCTTTGTGCCCACCTCCTTGGTGAGTTCCAGTGCCAGAGCAGTGTATACAACCATGCTGCGTTATTTGGCGTCAAAGTGTATCTTCCCTAACTACATATATGAAAAGCAGGTCTCCGGATCCCCAGCAAGTTCCCTGCCCCTTGCCCTGGATCTGAGGAAGATGCAGGTCTTTGGACCCATGCTGGGAAACCCCAGGGAGACGTAGGGCAGATCCAGGCCTCTCATAGGCCTGTGGATGGGGAGAAGGGGTGAAGGGAAGGCAGATGGGCACCCCCCAAGGATGGAAGAATTGAGTAGATATTCGAGCAAAACCTTACAGGCAATTGCTTCCAGCTAATCCCTGCCATAATTTTTCCCACAGCAAAGCTGATCCAGTGCATCATTTCCATGAGACAGAACACAGTTTTATCACTGCTCACTTCTCAGAGGTCTTAGACACTTGCTTTTAATCATATAGTGTATGCTGACATCTGGTGGCATTCAGTAACCAAATCTTCATTAAACAAATAAGTTCCATTTTTAAGGAGTCTGCATTCTCATTTTCCCTTAGTTGGGTCCAGGAACAGGAATCCTCCCAGACCACTTCAGACTGGGGATTAGTCTAATGCACACATATGGGACTGGCATGGTCCTGGATCTCTTGCAAGACACTTACATGGGCACTGGCCTCCAGGTAAGGAAGGGACCATCAGCCAAGGGACCTGACTGTGTTCAAATACAGTCGTTCCAGCACAAAGTGGAGCAAACGGAATCTTACCATTGCCCGTTCTGAACACAGAGAATCACTGCACTAAAAAGGAGTGATGCAAAACTACCATGAGCTTTAGCAGGAACAGAGCCACTGTAAAGTCTTAGGTGGTAACACTTCTCCTGTAATTTATTTTATCTTTATTTCGAACTGGAGAAAAAGAAGCAAACCGGCATGTATGAATAGCGAGATGTACCAAAATCTTGTTTCATGGCAAGTGAGAATAAGTAGCATGGAGTCAGCTGTCATGGTTTAAAAGATATCCGTGATGTAGTTGTTCCATTAAAATTTGGATTTAAATCATGTTTAAATTTCATTTCCTCCAGTCCTTACCCTGCTTTTGATTAGTTTTAAGAGCAGTTGATGGTCTTGTGATTTGAAGATTTTGCATTTTAAATTTTGTGTACATGGTCTGGAATTTTATGTGAAATTGTGGGTTTGATCTTTGACCTCTGTTTACTACAGTCCTGATTTGCCACTAATTTGATAGCAAGCCATAAGGGCCTACTGTAAACAAGCTGCTCACTTTACATAGCTATGTTTGGCTCCTAAATGAAGAAGTATGTATGGAATATACTTTGGGTACTGTAGCCTCCTAAAGAAATAATAAAAACCACATCACTGCTTAGCTCTCCAGGTAACGTTTACATTTGGAGAAAATAAGTTGCATGCCTAATAGAGAGAGAAAATGCAATTCTTATCCATCTTAGGTTTGTTTGTTTAAAATTGTTCTTTAAAGTATTTGAGAGCTCAGGCCGCCTCTTTTGAAGTCAGTGGGAACTTTGCCATTGATTTTAAAAGGATCAGGATTAAGCCTAAATTGGTAGGGTCTAAAAGGCAAAAATGAAAATGTCCAAAGTCTACAAATCTCTCACTGATCCACCATCCAGAAAGGAAGGACAAAAGCCTTCTCCAAGGTCTGTAATGTACATCTTGATTCCAGGACTCCTGGTTTTTGTACGTTTGTAGACTTCAAGATGGAAAGCAACTTCCAGTCAGGACTGTAATTGATAGCATATGAAGTAGTACATACTTGCACCATGGACTTGTAAAGTTGCTGGGGGAAGGGAGGTGAAAGCTGCTTGTAAAAATCAACAGACTGTCTGTAGACATCTTCCACAAGTTATCCTGTGCTAACACTACACAGTATACCCTGCCTGCAACCCACTCCAGGCAGATTCCCCTGCTCACAGATTCAGGCCTTCAGGTATGGCCTTACACACAGGAACTGACCCAGCAAAAGTCTGCTTGTAGACACTTAACTCAGAAACATGTCTGATCATCCTGCACAAGCTTAGGACTTTTTTGCACTAATGTGTCACTAGCAGCCATGTCCTCTGAGCAGCGGGTAAAAGCAAGGTCTTCAACTTTCTCCTGTATCACCCAGCTGGGACCATCCATCCCAGCAGTGAACTTCCCATCACCTGGGCTCTATCCTCACAGTGGAGAGAAGATGGTGGTAGGAACACCTAGGTACCCTGAAGGAAGGGCAGTTTTCCTGTTTGGCAGAGAGGGAAACCATAACCTCTTTCATTTTCTGGCTTAGGGAGTCTTGATAACTGTGACTAGAGCCCAGTAGTCAAGGATGTGGACTCTTCTCAGTTAAGAATGTGGGTCATCTACAGTGACGAAGTGTAAGCACAGAGGAGTGATGGGACATGGGCAAGCAAACACAAAAGGCCCTCTTGTTTCCTCTTCAGACACCCAAGTGCACTGAGTATCTGAAATGAAGTGACCCTGGTGCCAGGTCAAGCTATCCATGGATGACTTCAGGAGGCTAGAGCAACCAGAGGTAGGAAACTGCATAATAACTCTGTTGGTTTATGTGGTGCCAATATCAGACAAGCCAGAGTTCAGGAAGATACATGGATCAAGCACGGTCCCAGATCATCTGAACCTGAGGCTGACAAAGCACCCATTGCAGTCTCCAAAGCCTTGTGACCCAACAGAGGAACATCATCTTCTGTTAACAGAGACCCATGCTTGGCCAAAGAATATCAGATAGAAATATAGCATCAAAGTAAGGGAATCCATGCAATTAAAACCCACAATACTCTCTTGTGTCTGCATTGCTCAGAAGTAACCCAAGCTGTTAAGAGCCTGATGGGAATGACTAGAGAAGGTGGATGCCATTTCTCAGGCTGTGTAGCCCCTTCTTTTCTACCCCAAAATGACTGGCAATAGAATAGGAGGAGTCAAAGATTGCCACCTTGCAGATTACTCAGTTTAATCAGCCTTGAGATTTTCTAGCAAACCAACTCAAGCAGCATCTACTCCATCTTCACAGGTGCTACCTCCTGCTGTGTGGTACGCAGAGGGAGCGAGATGCTACTCACAGGGAGAATCACTCCTGTCCCGATTTTGATGTGAGTCAGCCACCACAGCCAGACACAAACTTGTATTTCTGTTGCCTTTGCCCAGATGTAAAGACAGACAGAGCCAGCAATAGCAAGTCAGGTCATCTTTCTGAAGATACTTTCCCTGAGGTATTTTTTGAGCTACCCCAGATTCCCCACAGTACAAGGACAACAACCAAAAATACACACACAGGGAATTATACATGGTGCATTCTGAACGTGTCCCGAGCGATGTGATCCTGACTCTGGTGCCAGATCTCTGCTGTGCTGTTTTGCTAATGTATTGTGGTGCCCACTGAAAACACCTTATACTTCCATGGTTTTGAAGTGCCTCTAGTCTATTCTGCTGGCCTACCTGGCAGAGGTGCTTTGAAGGACCCTCAAACAGAACGTAACTTTGGGCAGAAGCTTGCAGCACAGCTGAGTGCCACTGAAAACTGGAAATAATGTTCTCAGTCAAAACGTCCTGCAGATCCCATCTTCTGCTTCCGCTTCATGGGACACTTCCTCAGAATATTTTAAGCATCAGTCTCAAGGGCTTTAATACCTTTATGCCAATCACCTCAGCATCACTTTCAGCCTGAAAACAGCAATGTGCAAATATAGCGACATTTGCACATACTGAGTTGTTTTTTTCTAACGGAGGGCGGTGACTGAGCAGAAATAGTTTCTAAAATGCTGTTTACTTTCTTAATAGGGCTGGCTTACAATGTAAAGAAAGGTCAAATTCGTCTGAATAACTTTGGGGTTTTATACATGCAAGACAATTAGAGATTTTTAATAAATAAAGTTTGCCATAGGGCCCCTGGCATGTTTAGACAGAGTGGGCATGTCTGGACCCAGTGTGGAACAGCGATCCGTCACTGCTAGATCAACTTCAAAAGCAATTCAACAAGGGCTCCACATACACAACATTACAGAAACCTGTTCCAATAGCTTTCTTATGCAAGAGAAAACCACAGTCACATTTGTATTTTAGGCAGTGAACCAACAAGAATGAAGCAAAACAACAGCAACTGTCCTCAAGAGATATTTTGGGCTGCTCCTCTCCTCCCACTCCCCTTACACTCCTTTTCAATCTCTTACCAGTTTGTGCATTTTTGGCAACAGAGAACCATACTGCAGAGGTCACTGGCAGGCTGGTGGGGACCAGTGCAGCTTTTGGCTACCAAAGACAACTTCCCCAGCCTGGGGAAGCCTTGACCTCTTTGCTCCCCATTTTGAGCTGGGGCAGAGGTGACTGTGGGTGAAGAAGGCAGAGGAACAGGAGAATTTTCCTCAGCCCAGCAACCCTTGACTACCAGTTGCTGCTTTTCCTCCTCGCCCCAGGATCTGCTATCCAACAAGTGTAAATTGAAGATGACAAATAAGAACATTAGCCTGGTGTTTCTGCTAAAATGATCCGCCTTGAAGTAGCTGATGTTGACACTTAAATTGTCAGCAGACTTCCAGTTTAGCGCTCCAGTTAGAAGAATGGGTCCATTCACACTTCCCTCTGAGCTATTGTTTCAACTCTCTCTAGACTGGGCAAGTATCACTGCAGCAGTTTACACTCCAGTTCCACTTTAAAGGGTATTTTTGCAACCATAACCCAAATTGCCTAGAAACCTTTTTTTTTTTTTTTTAAATGTAAGCTTAGACTCTGGAGAGTAATTACTGCAACGCAGTAAAAATAGTCTGCAGCAATTTACATAGCTGTGAAATATTGGAGATGTTTTTTTCCAGTGTACCTGTGTATACATGGCTGCAGCTAGCTCTGGTATTTACAGAGGACTCACTGGAGCTGCGATCACAGAAACTGGTATTTCAGGTTAGGCCACACACATGAACAAAACATTTATTGTTATAAGGCAAGGTTTTGTATTTTGGGGTGTTACATCATCATCTAACTGAAGCACTATCTTGCCACTTCTGGCTGGATTCAAATAACATCCTTGTGGCTAATGCAGGCATTGGTTATGTAGTCAAGTAGGAGAGTATTAATTTAACTTCAGTTTCTTTCCTGTATTGTGTGTTCCTTCCATTTTGAACAAGTTAATCATACTGAGGGGCTGTATCCTCATTTCTCTCTCTGCAGTCAACTTTGCTGCTGCTCACTTCTATTAGGTATTATATATCCTTGCCTGCTGGAAGCTCAGTCCCCAGCCTGCTCTCCTGCATGCTGACTTGTTCTCTCTTGATGCATCTCGCTTATGGTAGGACCACCAGTCCCACTGGAACGAAGCAATCAATCCCACTTCTTAAGAGTAGGTGAAAACTCTGCTGTAGCAGGTGGTAGAATAACTGCCCACTGACCCTTATCTGCTATGCTGTTTGTCAGGACTTTGGACATTTTCAAGCCCAGCTGACCAGCGGGATAAACTAATACAACCCAATCCTTCCAAAGTACAGTATGAGCTCTCTGGATTGCAAGCAATTATCTTGTCCAGACCCTGAAGATGCAGTGGCTTAATTCTTCCTTTCTGTGCTTCTCTAGAAGCCTATTTCTGTCTCCCATGTAATTCTGCCAGGCTCCTACCCTGCTAGCTCCTACTCTCCCATTTAAGGAGCTAAGTTGTTGTTTTCCCCAGGAGAGCTTAAGTGATCAAATCATAACTAACAGAATGAATGGATAAAGCCACAGCCTGGAAACAAACCTATTGCCTGAAATCTCGGCAAAGAACCTATTCAGTAAACACTTACAAAGAAAGAATACATGACAGAAGTAAGAATTTATGACTATATGCATATGGGAACAACAACTTCCAAGTCTTGCAGTCTAGCAGTGAAGAATTAACAACTGACCATTAGATTTAGGCATTGATTTGAAGGAGTTAAATTCCCAGGCTGCCTTTTCAGAGCAGGGTGGGGCATTGGGGAAGTCAGACAGAGAAAAAAAAAAAAGGCACCTGAATGCCCTGGGAAGGAGCAGCAAAACCTTCTGTCAAGCTTGCCTTCCTCTCCTATGCTACAAATACTCCCCAGCTGAGGGTCTCCCAGTGCCCACCGGCAGTCGCAGTCCTCGGCTGCACACACCCGCGTGTGGAGTGACCCACGGGAGCAGCCTTTCCCACGCTAGGAAGCAAGTGCCACGTCCAGTCCTGCTCGCCTCTCCTCACAGCCACCGGTCCCCACTGGTGTGACAGCACATGGCATGGCCAGTGGCCGGGGCCTGAGGGCAGGGACATGGGCATCCTCCCCGTTTCTGAGTGGGCATCCTGGAACGCATCGTTTGGGGGGCCGGGCACCGGGAGCGGGCCCCTCTCTGGCCCCTGGTACAGCACACACAAGGTAAGTCCCTGACGTGCAGCACCACGCTGGGGCCCAGGAACAAGTGGGCTCAGGGAGAGCGGGGTAATCATTTCAGCCTCTCCCCACCGTCCTCCGAAGAGCCCCCTTCCAGACCCTGTTTGCTGCTGACACCTGCTCCCATTCACCCCGTTGTCCAGCCCGCACCGCCCTGGCTCCCCCCTCCAAGCAGTCCTTTCTGAGTAGGAACAGGCAGAGACCTGTGCTGTTCTGCGCTAGAGCATTGCTGGTTTTTGTCATTGGTGTTTCTGCCGCTGTCAGTGCTGACAATGCATTTGGGCAACTGCAAAAGAGAGACTGAAGTGGCCCCCGAGAACTAGCAAGTTGAAGCATCTGTTAACAATAAAAATGAATTGGAGGTTGATTAAACCCTTTACCTTTTCCCTGCTTTTTGCTTCACAAACTAGGAGGCATGGGAGGATAGTCAACATTCTTGTTTTTCGCTGCATAAGAGGCAAACCATTTTTTTACGATGCAAAGTATTGGTATAAATTGTGCATAAAATGGCTTGCAACTAACTGCTCTCCTTTCTCTGCAAGCAGCACAGTAGCAGGTCATAGCCTGGGGAAGGTCCCAAAAACTTTCCCCTCTGGATTCTGCGTTTGCTACTGGGTGGATATCCAGATGGCAGGAGGCATTTCTCAGCCCCATGTTCTCAGAGGGAAGGAAACCTGTGAATTCCTGTGCTTGGGCCCCCAGAGCAGCAGGCCTCCTGGCTGATGGCTGGTGGCCGTGCTTCCCGGGACCAGAGCTGGAATCTCATATGGGAGACAAGAGTGTAAAGCCAAGGGTTACTGTGGGTTTGGGAGTTAGGGTCCCAGGGCTGGGGTGCTTGCAGAGTTGCTGGAGGAAGGCAGCAACAGAGAACGCCCTCGGCATGGGGACACCCACCTGCACGTCACACTGGGGTTATTGGTTTGCTTGCAAAACGTGCCAGCCCTACTTCTATACTCCTTGGGGTGGTTGTGTGAGGATTGCTGTGTTTTAAGCCTGGGAAGACCTCAATCTTTTTTAGTGTTGCTTGGGCATCGTGGGCAAGACCGATTTTCTGTGCTTGTACTGGAGTTGAGGCTTTGAACCAGGTAATGGGCAACTAAGGGTCATGTGTTACCACCAGCCTTCATTTTCCCAACAGCTAAATTCTTCTGTGCACCCCCATTTTCCCATTTTACATTTCTGAAAATATCAGAAACCATTTCCTCCCTCTATTCCTGGCCATGATTCAGTGGATCAGCCCAGTTTCAGGTCTTCACACAGGGGCTCTTTCCCTTCCCCTTTTCCTGAGGCCATTTTATCCCCTCGGTTTGGTTTGAAGAGGAGCTCTTTGCTTTCTGCCTCTACAAGAGACCATAACCGCACTAGGTCTCATCTGCCTTGAAACATCCCAGGAAAGCTGAGGTGAATTGCTTTTGGGGGAGTATTTTTCAGCCCATTCAGCCCCATGAACCATCAGGAGGTGAAAGAGTGAGATTCCTTTTCAAGAGCCCCTAGACATGAGGGGTTTGGCACGGCTGCTGGTCACAGCTACCTAGTGCCATGTGGGCAGCAGAGACACCACATGGGATCACCAGATCTGACACGTGCATTAGGGAAATCCATGGCACTGGAGCAAGCCTTAAACAACGTCTGAACACACAGTGCCCTGGAAGAAGTTAAAGTGCCTGTGTCCACATGGCTGTGTAGTGTAATGCCTCCTTGTGCTTGGCATTACATTTCTTTGTTTTGTTTTTTTTTTTTAATTTGGGTTATTCTCCTGCCAGGTCCCTGATCAGGCTAATTGGTGCTAGCTGTCAGCATGAGGGTAGAAGGAGGAATGCGTGGCCATAGGGAAAAAAAGGGTGGAGGCAGGCCTTCTCCTTGGCGTCAGCGTGGATGTAGCTTGGTTGATGCTGCTTAAGGAACTGCACCTCTGAAATCAGCAACACAGGATCCTGTGCTCCCACAGCCTTCCCTGTCTCAGCGCTGCGTTACATGTCACACGACATGGGCGTGTTTAATGATGCAGTAAAATCTGATGAAATATGTACTTAGTTACTTGAAGTATTTCCTGACAAAATAATATTCTTGTAATATTTTTGAGTCTGCCGGAGTAATGAATGTAAGGAGCCACCATATGTGGACTTTTTCTGCTTAATAGAAAGTGTATGTAATTGCCTCAGTTTAATCCTTTTTTATTTCCCTCAGTGCTTCTTAAATGTTGTTTATTTATTTCCAATGTTGTTCATGGACAAAAACATTTTACAAGATTATTTGAGATTATTATCTACAATATTGATCTTCATTTGACTTTGTATCAGAGAAGGAGAAAACAGCTGGGTGAGAATATTCAATGGAAGTTCAGATGTAATACTTCTTCCGTAACTCAGTATTTCACATGGCTGTTGTGTGTAGTCACTGTGTGTAGTTGTTCAAGTGCAGAAGCCGAGTTGAAGATGGAAACTCATTTCACTTCTGCTTCTCTTTCCTCCTTTGCCTGTCTCTTAATAAACGCAGAGTTATTACTGGCTGCCCAGACTCTCACCTCGAGAGAATGTTTTATTTCATGGGTTGTGGTAATAAATCATTTCGGCTCTATATTTGAGGTTTAAAATGTTGACAGCTCCTTCAGATGGATCTGTGGCCTCTTGTCCCATGACAATATATCACAGCCTGTCACAGGCCATACGCGCAGGTGGCGATTACGTGCAGCCAGGAAACCTGATCCTTTGTGTGGTCTAATCAGCGGGCGGTGGTGGCTGCTATCAGGTGTGATGAGAAATCCCACAGATTAACCACATCGCTGTGAGGTCTTTCTAGGCTGCCTTCTATCGTATACATGAAATCTAGATCTCCTGTGAAGTACCACAATTAAGGTTTTTACCTCGTTCTGTTCAAGGAGAAAGTCTTCAGTGCTTCAACACACCCCACCTTCCTAAGGGCTTGATGTCCAGTGCCACTGAGCCTCAGCAAGGTGAGGGCGAGGTCTGGTCCCAGTTTCTTCCAGTGGCAGCACAGTCTCTGCTGGTACTTCTGCTGCTGTGGGGGCTGCTGCCCCTGTACTGTGAGGGACCCAGTGCAGGACGGCAGGGAGCTGCCACCATGGAGAGGAAGATTATTTCTCTATTTCCCTTGGCTGAGGAAGCACCCCAGAAACAGGGAGGGCCTCTTCAGCTGGCACTGCCACCAGAGAAAAGGGTTGTCATGGCACATCCTATGAATATTCACCAGGATATTTTAAGCACTTAAACAATGAAATTTCCAACTACAGTTTTCAATCAGGGAAAGCTCTAGAGCGAGCCAAGGTGTCCACGGAAGTGAGGGTGGGAGCCAAAAGGGCAGCATGGCCACAGCACATGTGGGTTTCAACCAGGGCAGCTTTCCTCCGCAAGAAGCAACCACCAGATATTATCAGGCTCTTAAAGGTGAAGGCAAACCCTCCTGGTTTTTTTTCCACTTCATGTGTTTTGTAGATTTATTTTAATGCCATTTTCTCAGTCTCTGTAGGGTACCTCATGCTGCAGTCTGCTCCCTGATGGACTGCAGATGTTAACTGTTACAGGTTAATCAGTAAACCAGTCCCTGAGCATGGGGAGAGTAGAGACAAACACGTCCTCACCGAGCTCTCTGCTGCTGTACTCATCTGTGAAGACTATGGTGAAAAGTTTTTCCTTTTCTCCCCCAGCTCCTTATTCTAAAACTATTCACTGCAAGTAAACAAGGGTATCAAAACACTAACTCTATTTCATTGTGGTGTTCCTTACCTGTCAGATTTCAGAGTTCACACAGTTTCAGTTTCCTTTATCTTATGGGGGAATGTGTATGGGAAAAAATGCATACTGTCTTCTTAGGTGGGAAATGTGTGTTATTTTCAGCCCTTATAAATCCAAAGTTAGGAAGACAACTTTGTGCAGCCTTTCAGATACACCTTTTTTTAATCGGTCATAGGGAATTCAAAAGTCAAAGCTTATAATGAAGAAACATTGCAAACAGTTGCTACCAGTGCCGATGCACACTCCTCTGGTGTTGTTCTGCTGCTGGGAATCCAGCAGCATTTCCATGGCTTAGTCCCCATTTAATTAGGGTCTGCTGGAAAAGGATGTGTGGCTTTGGGTCATAAATGCAGGACTGTCAGCTGGGCCAGCTTTGCACCCAAGCTTTCAGGCTCTGCCAGAGCTGTAGGTCTGATCTGCTGGGGGTTGTGCTCTGAACAGCTTTAGTGTGAGCGAGAAGCTGACATAAGAAAGAAAAATAGAGCACTGGTTAGCAAGGGTCACCTATACCTTTCTTACAACCTCATATATCCATTCTGCCTTGCCAAACATCAGCTGTCCCTGCAGATGTAAAGATCACAACATGTCTGGTGTGAAATGAGCACACAGCTCATAAGCTGCAGCCTCCAGGTTAAAGAAAGATCAGTTGCTGCATGGGAACTTACTCATTACTCAAAGGTAAGGGATATAAGTACAGCAGAGCCTTACCCCTTGCCTGTCCCCTTGCACAGTACCATAGGCTTGTTTGTATCATTGCGACTCTCAAATTCCTTAGGGGAATGTAGCTTTTTTCCTTCAATCACTGCAAGCAGAGAGGGAGTAAGCTGTGGAGCTCTTTATACCTCTGAATATAGAGGAGGCAGGGAATGGGACAGCAGGTCTGAAATAGATGTCCTAGGTGGGAAAGTAGCCCAAAGGCTGGGGGTAGTATGCAGCTTTTCGAGCCAGCCTGAGGAGTGACCTGCGTATCTGGTTTCCACCCGGCACTACTCTGGGTCCCAGAACAGCCTGATTTCCTAGTGCTGTGTTATTGGCAGGCCTCTATCACTCAACTTGGTTATCTCCTATCAAGACTGGAAGAAGTCAGGTGCCTGTGGCAGTTTCCCCCCGAAGCCCAGCATGGTACTGGGCAGCAGATACAGCAAACCAACTCAGGTCTGTGTTTTGAGCTTGGGGCACAGACCCAAAGCAAATGCTATTGATGGGACAGCTCATCCTCCATCTGTTCTGGACACTTTCATCTCTTCAGCATTGCTGGCAGAGCTACTTGAATGAGTGCTTCCTAGCCTGACAGCCAACAGAAGCTAGTGAGCAAAGCTCTGTTATTTAGGCTGACAACTCACAGTTCATTTTAACTAAAGCAGCCTTGGTGGCTCCTCCTGGAAACCTCAGTCAGGACATTGGAAACAACTGCCCTCACAGGGCTGAGGTCGTGCTGAGCACCAGCTATGGCTCTGCCCAGTGCCTGTTGCCTGATTCTCACTGGGCTATTTTTCCCAAATCTCAGACTGTTTTCAATGCTTCCTCTCCCAACGGCTGCCATGGTAAAATGAGTTTTCAGTTTTTCTGAGGACATTAACGAACATGCGCATTTGATTTTTTTATTTTATTTTTAATCATGAAGGTGACAGTGAGTTAAACAGGATCTTCATAATTACATTAATCTCTTTTTAAGAGGTTTGAGAATATTAATTTGGAAATTTCTAGGCAATAAGGAACATTAAAATTCTTGCCATTTGTCAGAAAGTGGGGTGCAGAAGACAAATGCGAGGAAACTTGAGTAACAAGTTATGCATATCCTACCTAGTGCAGAAATTAGTTTTGCTTTGGACTGCTTCAAAATGGTATTTTACAGAAAGATTGGGGGCATTATACCAGACTCTGTCTGGTATCCAGCTCAGCCACTGACTACAGGGCTTAAAACACTGGCACTGCTCTTCAGCACAGTGATCCAGAGCAGCAGAATCAGATTTAGTCTGGAGCCAGTAGAGCAGGGTGAGTGCTCCTCTTCCCTTAATCAGCACTGAGTAGGAAAGACTGAATCCCTACCCTGCTTTGGAGGTGTCTGGCTTAGTGCAGCTCTTTGCCCTCCCTGCCCCCAACTTCTAGACTACTCTGCAAATAAAACTGGCAGTGGCTACTGTGTTGATTTTGGTGTCTCACAGCCTTGCCTGGGAGTTGCAAGGTGATGTAGGGTGAAGGTCTGGCTGCTTAGGCAAACACCTGTCTGCTCCTGAGATTTCATGAGGCTGCTGTGTGGATCTAGGACATGGCTGCCACCCAAAGACGTGGTGTTTCTCCCATCTTGAATCTATGCTTCTGCTGCTTCATTTGCCCCAGCGCTCATTTGAGTCCTTGATGAGGCAGTTTGTCTGGCTAAATCAACAGGAAAATACTCATTGATACAATTTTTAAAATAAAAGTTGCCCTTCTCATAAAATCTCACCTGTGGCACTGTGGACCCTTACAATTTTGTGACCCAAAGAAGACTGTATTGCTCTTTGAAGCTGAAGTATGATCTTCCTTTTCCTACAGTCTTGAAGTCTGCTTTGGGCATCAAAAAAAAAGATATCTGAATCTTACCGTTGCATGTCTCCAACAGTCCGCTGGATCTGATTAGCTTCTGTTTGAAGGAATCAGAAGAATCCAAATGACTCAAGTAGAAATTTGACCAAACTCAAACCCCAAGGTTTTAGAAAGATGAACAAACAGCAGACTGTGCACTTTGTGAGGACCTTTGGCTAACCTAGTAACTGGAGATTGCGATTATTCCATTTGGTGTTTTGGTGACATGTATAAACTGTTATGCTCATGTTTATAATGTCACCACAGATTGTCCCGGAAGAATGGCATTTGTTAATGTGAACAGTTGGGAGATATGCTTTCCATTCTGTGACTAATCTGGACTTTGAAACGTACTGCCAGCAGCTTCAAAAGACAGCCAGTTGGTGTGCGAATCAACGGCAGGCCTGGAGCAGAGATCTTAAGAAATATGGCAGTGGTATTTGCAGAGTGTGCTCAAAGTAAATAGTCAATTTCAAACTAAACAGATGTGTACTGCTTAAATTGAGGTTATACCGGTGTAACTCCATTATCCTCCATGATGTCCATGATTGATTTACATCATCTAGGCTAGAAGCTTTGGCCTTGTTTGGTGATATGAACTGTTTTGCCCATAATGGGGGAATGAAGAGAGATTATGAAACTGTGGTAGACAAATCACGGGATCGTTGGAGTTTAACTCTTGGATGAGTCATGCAGTGACTCTCTGGCTATATTCCCCTTTGTATCCTGCTGTGTTCCGCAGAAAGAACCCTGTGATGCAGAGGCCTATGGTGAATGCAGGGTCTGGACCATGATGAGTGCAAGGTTTGGAGGAAACCCCTCCACATGTGGAAGCAATGACTTACAGCAAAGCAAATGCTGGCTCCTTGGACATGGCTTCTTCATGCTGGTTGAGGTGAAGTAGTAACATAGAAGTACATATCCTCTTGTGGACAAGCCTAGCTCTTGCTGAAATTTAATTCCCTAGAACCAAATCAGCTTCATGGGAGCTAAAAACTCCATCAAAGTCTTAGCTAATATGTCCGATGACTTAACTGTCATTCTGCTCAAAACAAAGTCATCTTGCCAGCTGATACGGATTGCACTTGAAGCCTTTTTCTTCAGCAGCCAAGGATATCTCCACTGGAGAGAAGTTCCTGTGAAAAACAACCAGAATGTGAGTTTAGTGTACATAACAGACTTGTACCCAGATAGTTAACTCCCAATTAAAATCTAGTTTAATTTCTGGGGGCTTCAGCTTGGGAGTAAATAGATTGTGACTCCATTTACCTGGCTTTATGACTCTAACCCACTATTTCTTAATGTTTCTCTTCTGGTTTTGTGGGGGTTTTTTTTGCTTGTTTGTTTGTTTGTGGTTTTTTTCCTGCTTTGGAATTGTCACAAGGTTCTTGTATTTATCGACTTCTGATGACATTAATCTCTTTCCTTTGTTTCTCTTTCTTTCAGTGACAATCTTTTGCTCCCTGCAGTGACTAAAGCACCATGAACATTATCATTCAGTGTCTGTGTTATCATGCAGTAATGACTCAGTCATCATGTCAAGATGATGGAGAGCAAAGCTTGTAGTGTCTGCAGAAGCTTCAGTCAAAAAATAATAGCAGCTTTCATCTGATCGAGACTCTAGCTCCATCTCTTGACTATTGTACTGCTTTTGGCCAGAGTTAATTTTCTTCATAGTAACTTGTATGGGGCTATGGTTTGGATTTGTGACAAAAAAAGTGTTGATAACGTGGGGATGTTTCAGTTATTGCTGAACAGTGCTTGCACAGCATCAAGGCAGTTGCTGTTTCTCACACTGCACTGCCACCGAGTAGGCTGGGGGTGCACAAGAAACTGGGGGGGGGCACAGCTGGGACAGCTGACCCCAACTGACCAAAGGGATATGCCATAACATACGACATCTTGCTCAGTAATAAAAGCTGGGGGAAGAAGGAGGAAGGAGGGACTTCTGGCATTATGGCGTTTGTCTTCCCAAGTAACTGTTATGCATGATGGAGCCCTGCTTTTCTAGAAATGGCTGAACACCTGCCTGCTGATGGGAAGTAGTGAATGAATTCCCGATTTTGCTTTGTTTGTGCATGTAGCTTTTGCTTTACCTGTTAAACTGTCTTTATCTCAGCCCATGAGTTTTTGCACCTTTGCCCTTCTGATTCTCTTCCCCATCTTGCTGGGGCGGAGTGAGCAAGTGGCTGTGTGGGGCTGAGCTGCTGGCCTGAGTTAAACCGCAACATCTATAGATCAGAGGCTGCCAGGACAAATTAAAGAGCAGTGCATGGTTTACAAAAGCATAGAGATGATGGCATCTGACTCTTGAAAAGGGTGCTCAGTTTTCCTTCATTTTTTTCATTCTGAAAGGGAGTAGACTGAATTTATCTTCATGGCCCCATCTCTATAGTAATCCCTGTCAAGAAGAAACTTTCTAACCATTCTATCCTATAGTAATGCTAAAATACCAGAAAAAAAGTTCTATATAGGAGAATCCACATAAAGTACAGTTGCTGAAGGATCAATAATACTCAAAACTGGGGAAAAAAACTCACCACCTTGTTATGTCTTTAAGTGCAACAGAGAACATAAAAATGTGATAAAGGTACCTAGAAGGGATCATACAGCTAAACTGATTCCTGTTTTCTGCAGCAGAAGGCAACTATGTAGTAGATGTTTTGGATTCTTGTGAACTAGACACTCCTTACTTCAGCACCCACCATGAACTACAAAATGGTAACCAATGCTTTAAATCAGGTTACAGTTTCTAGTAAAAGGCACAACTGTAATGTGTCACAGGGAGACAGCTGGGAAAACATGAGCCCATTGCCTATATCTCAGGCCCCTGCAAGAAATTCACATATGAGATCATTTCTTTAAGAGTTTATTTGTTATCCCCAGATTTGCATCTTACAGTTTTGACCAGAAGTATCTGCAAATTAAAAGCATCCAGTTATATGTTTGTGTGTGTACGTACCATATACATATGTGTGAATATTTTAGAGAGTGCAAGACCTTTTGTTTTTAAATCATCACTGATATCTAGCAGTTGTTTATATATAAATGAATAATGTTGCTAACCAGAAGGTTCTGCCTTCTGGAGTCCAGTCATTTCTTTTGTATTAGGAACTATCTGTAAATGATTAACACGCTCTGTGGAAATGAAACTAGGAGACCAAGTGCATGAGGTGCAGGAAGGAAAGCAGGGAACTAATGTACAGCACCCCTCCTCTGCAGGAACAGCAGACTGGAAGGGCCTTTGGGCTGCCCATTCCCCTACCAGAAAATCAAGTAATTCTTTTAACATATGGATCAAACTTCATTCTAAATGCAGTCAGTTCTTTTCTTTTTCCCCTCCCCTGTTGTTACTCCTGTTAGAAGCCTAACACAATGAGTGTCCTCATTTCCAGCCTACGTTTACCCCTGGCCCACACGTATGACATCAGGGTTCAACACCTGAGTGCGTTCACTCAGGTTGTGATGTGGAGAAGCGTTTTCTGTGCACATCAAAGGAAGGGTTAGTTATAGCTAACAGAGGATTAATTGAGACAGGATGGGAGACAAGCCTGCCTTTGTTGGAAAATGATGCTGGAGAGGTGCATGCTGGAAGAGGCATGTCATTCCTCTCGTGAGCTCCTCTTAGCTGGTAAAGGGAGATTTTTATGTAAGAGTTCTTTTTAGGATTTGGTAAATAATGTATTAAGCTGGCTACATTTCTGTCAGGGTTTTGTGTATGTGATTTAAATGGAATCAGAAATAGCTCATTTGTACTCCAGCAAGACTTGCACTACAATAACAAGAGGGAATGAGCTAGCTATGCTTGGTTTGGAGGCATGTTTGTGTGCACATGTGGAGTGAGCCACCTCTCCAACAGTACTCTTTGTGCCTTGTCCTGCAACCTGATGTCACTCGTAACAGCACTATTTACTCAGTTGTTCAGATAGCTCCCTTTTGAGCTTGCCTATCTTTCTGAGCACAGGCAGAGCTAGCTCCATCTCGCAGGGCGTGAACTGGTACACTCCAGCTCCCTGTGAGCCTTGGCTCTCGATTTAGGGGTCCAGGAAGCCACATGAAGCAGGGAGAAGAGCAGCACAGCCTCTCAATGTGAGCCAGGCTGTAGCTTCTGGGAATTAATTACCTAGGCTTTGAGTGGTCTGGCTTGAACCTTACCTTGTACACCAGGAATTAGACGGGGTCAAACAGGAATATCCAGAAAGCCTGCTCCTGGGCAGCAATAGAGGAGTATCCCTGAGCCAACTGGCCGTTTTGTGGGAGAAGCTGGTCAGGCAATGCTGGCTTGCCTCCTTGTTTCTTCTGAGGGACCTGCAAACTGGCAAAAGTTTATAATCCTATTCTTGCTTTTCCTGGTATGTAATTTCTGTAGTTGCCATGGAGATGTTATGTGATGGTCCTTAAGAAAATCTTTCTATTAAGATGTTATCAACTGTAATTGAAATTTTTAGACCCTCTGTTATACAGTCGTTGGAGAGGTTTTTATTTGCAATCTAACAGGCGGTATTAAAACCATGAAATGGTCTTTGATTATGCAGCAAAGTATCCCAGGCTATTCACCTGAGGAACAGTGTGAAAATCCATTCTGCCCCTTCCCCATTCTCCCATTTATTTCTAATTTTGAGATTTGTTTCCTGAGAATAAGTTGAAATTTAGGAGTTGGGACGTTTGGTTGTAACTCTTCAAAAAGGAAAAAAAATTACTACTCATAATGCTTGTTAACATTAAGTGAGCATATTGAAAGTTACTTTAGTATATTTCACAATTCATGTTCTTCATCTCAGTTTGTTATCCATCATGAACATTAATTGAAGTAATCAGACTGATGAATATAAATAAGATTGCATGAAAATGATTAAAGCATGGAGATGAATAGAAGGGTCCCAATTCTGTAGTTGCTTTATCCTTTCAAGTTCCCACACCTTTTCATAACTTACCAGCATCTCCTTCCAGCCTTTACAGTATGTCTTTTTTCTGGAAGAAGATATATTTTAGATTTGTGAGGTAACAAAAGGTAAAACCTAGTAAAGGCAAAGATGCTGTAATATTAATGAGATAGGAACTTTATCTACTGTGGTCTGGAATCCAGCCTGGTGACCTGTGTAAAATCTACAAACTATCTTGTCTTCACTCACATTTATCCTGACTTATTTACCAAGCCTCCTCTCTCCTTCTGTTCCTAACAAAGATGGCGCCAAATGTTTTAATTCTCTCCTTCTTGTATATTAAACAATGTCTTTTCTCTTTTATGTCACAATGAACAAATCAAAAGTATTTTCATTACATGTTCCAAGACTGGTAATTGCCTTTTTACTCTTATTTCAGCTGTCCTTCAGTACTTCATATGGGCCTGAACCCACATATGAGTATATGAATTGCACTGTGAAAACCATTGAAACAAGGACCTTGTTTTCTTTATACATCTGTAAAGCACTGACTACAGCCAGAGCTCTGTGAATAATAATAGCTGGATGATAAGCCTCTCCTAATTCCACATGGTGGCTCTTTGAAAAATATGGTTTTTGTTAAGGACTCTGAATTCCCCTTGCTTCAGAGCTAACTCAGAATTGGAACTTTAGAAGGCATTCCCCACCCCACCCCCCTCTTTTTTAGAAGATCCATTGAGATTCTGACAAATTTCTAATTACTGGAAACAATGTGTAGGTTTTGAAGCAGTATATGTCATTACATTTCTTGGGAACACCTTTCGATCACAAATAAATGCAGAAATAAAAATAGGAGGAACAGTTTAACTAGCCTCAATGAGTGAGCCGACAACATACTTTTGAAGTGTTTATTTTCTGCTCATCTGTTCAATTTATAGGCATAGCGAGTTTCCATAAATAATGGCCATTTATCTTTTTGTCACTGTGAATTAAGTTAAACTTTCTAAGTTTTTATTTCACAGGCCTGGCAACTACAGTTTAATATGCATTAGGAAAACATACATTAATATGGATAAATTGCATCTCACTGTATAACTGTGTCTTCAATGCAGATTTTAGTCTGCAAGGGATAAATTTATTAGAATTAGTGCCAAAGATTTAGATTTCAGCCTGGCTTTCATTTGCCGTAAACCCCTTACTTTACTTTGACAATAAAAAGAGAGCTTGCATGTAAAATGCCCTTTTAAAACACTGCCAGAATGATGTGAAAAGGTGCTAGCATAAATAAGCATCAGGTCCTTCATGAATGCTTGAAGTACTTGAAGCACCAATATGCCATACTACCGCTCATCTATTTTGAATAGCAGTATGTTGCCACTTCACTTGACAAATGGATGCCTACTGACCGATCGTTCAAACCTCCCTTTCCCATGCCTGGACTTGTGCAAAAGCCTCATGCGACTGGGATGGGGGATGCCAGGCAAGAGATGAGGGTGCCTTGCTCGAGACAAATTTGCCACTTCTTGAACTCATTCCCCCCAGCAGCCCCCTGTACAGGCCACTGTCACCCCTGGCAAACCGTGCAGGGTCACCATTTTAAAACCCTTGCTGTGGCTTGTGAATTTTGATCAGTCTTTAGTGTTAAACATTGACAGGTGGCTTATAAAGAACATAATGCTAATGGGGTATATTTTAGGAGGGTTATTTCAAACCTGGAACAGTGCCTTGCCAGCCTCACAAATAGTTGTTTTAACGCAAATGAGGCAGTGAGGGAATGGGGGGGCAGAGGAAGGCATTCCTCAAGCCGGCTTTGCCACCGAGGAAAATGTTGGCAGATCCACAGCGTCAGTCCATGGTCTGTGTGCTTGGGGACTATCTAGAAAGGACTGCAAAGCCAGCAAGTGACTTTCATGGCTTGTTCCAAAGCATATTAAGGTGAAAGAAATCAAGTTTCTGTGGTGTTTTTTTACTTTCTGGAAAACTTAAGGGCAGGATATTTCTGTGACAAGCCTCATGCATTTGGAAGCACTGGAAGAATGCATCAACAGTTTGAAATCCGGGGTCCAGCAAAGTGGCCTGTATGTTCAAACAGATGTTTTGGTGATGAAGGGACTTGCATTTTACGCCAACAGTTTTGAATATTTAAGGCTTTTTCCTGTAGAAGTCCTTAGTTGACTGAAGTAGCACCATGGCTCTGAAGTTGTGTCTGCAACTGAATTCCCTCACGGAGGTTTGTCTCAAGACTTATGTGTGGGAAGCCCTGCAGTGCTGTGGATGATATCACAACTGGATATTACAACTGGAAACTCTGTGTTCAGAGAATGTCATGTTTATTACTTATAAAACTGGCTGTTCCACCAGTCCTCTAACCTCTAAAGGATGTTGAATGGCAGACGCAGCAAAAATAATGAAGCCTTTTACATGACAAGATGGGAACGGAAGGGTTGAGGTGGCCTTCAGGGCAATACAGCAACTGTTTTGGTTTGGTAGGGTGATCTATCTTCTGTCACAGGTCATCTTTCATTCATGCATGGTTTTACTAGCCTGAGATACGGTATCCTATTTTTTCTCTCCTGCTTTGAGCGCTGCTGTATGTGATACCTCTTGTGCATTAGAAATTGCCTGCTGATTTAAGATGCAGTCTGATTTGTGAAGTTTGCAATCTAATTTTCCTCTTTACTTCATTTTTGTTCCCTGTTGTTTTCTTTAATATTGGCATGTCTGAGTATGAACCTGTACAAGACAGTTTTGAATGCTATAGCTGCATGGTGTTACTGTACTTTCATCTCATCTCCGTGAATGGATCCATGTGATATTTGACCTCCTTAGGGCATCGTACTCTGCTTTTAATCTTTAAGGGTCTGTCCAGCCCTGGGTTTGGAAGTATGGTGCTATCACCATGTTAACCAGAGCTCATTAACACATGTCAGCCTGGAGCAGGCAGCGCAGTATATATGCCAACAGCAACGCTCAGGTGAAACATGTGGTCATTACAATAAACTGACCTGAGCAATGAGGGTAAGTTTTGAGCCCAGACTGCCACTACGGATTTGCCTTGATCGTACACATGCACTGTTTTTCCTTATGTGCAGACAGAGGGGGCTGCTTCAGTTAGGCACAAGGGAGCGTCACCTCCACAGCTTTCCATGTGTTTGCCAGGGCCCTGAAGGCACCCACAGCCCTACCCGTCCCTGCCCACCCTGGGCTCTCCCTCCCTGCCCAAGGCCAGGGACGCCATTTCAGCCCCCTGGGGCCGTCGGCTTCTGCTCCAGCGATGCCACAGCAGGGCCCGTCTCAGCTCCCCACAGCCCTGCCCTGGGTCCTGCTGAGCCCGGCCCACCCGCAGGCCCATGTCCCAGCCCAGCCTCAGCTGAGGGAAATACTGATCTCGGTATTTCACAGGGAGGTATTGAGGCAATGGTCACACATGTCTCAGTATTCCCCAGCAAATGAGGAGAAGACGACCAAAGTTTTTGACCTGTTTTCTGTTCCTGGCAGTTCCTGGAATCTGTAAGAAGAGGATTGCCTTTCGGGTGATGGTTCCTGTTCAGACACCGGGTGGTCATCATGTCAGAGATATTATGTGTCCCACAAGGATATCTGAGCCAAGCTCACAGGTGCCTGACAAAGCAACCACTGTGATTCAAAAACAGTTGCTATTCTGGAGGGGATGCCAGTGATGCAGGGCATTGGAAAACTTCCTTCTGGAGTCCCTGTCCATGCAGTGTGTAAAGCCATCAAAGGGTTATCCAGAGATGCAGCCATAAGAGTAGGATCGGCCACTGAAATGAAAAGAGCCGCAGAGAGACTGGGTTCTCTGCTGGGAGTAGTGTGGATGTATTACAATTACTAATGTGAAAGCAATAAAATGATGGGGTAAATGAGGTGGCAGTTTCTGTTTTCTATTCCTTACTGTCTCCTCTTTCTTAAACGCTTCATGACGAGGCCACTTCTCCACCCCCTCACAAGGGAGCATGTTGTCATTTGAAAAGGACAAATCTTTGGGACCAAGAAAACAATTTTGATTTAACTGCTGTTTTATTGAAGCTGCTGTGTGTGCAGGATGATGAGGGGCCTGAAATAACCCACCTGTGAAGTGGTCAAACTTTGCACAACAACAATGCTCAGAATTTAATGCTACAGCATCGAAGCCTCAGGAAGGAAAACTGATCCCCTCTACTTCTGTGGGATCCTGGGTGGGGACAATATGACAGCATTTCCCCAGCATGGAAGGAGGCTGCAAAGGCTGCTTGCGTCCCTGTCACAGTTAGCACCTGATCTCAACAGAGACGTCTGTGCCGAGGTGTGTTGAGACGTCTTCTCACACACTCCCCACTGCTCCCAGTGAGGGGTGTTCCCAGAGCATGGAAAATGCACTGTGCGTGAGAGCCCGGGACACGCTGATAGAGCATCCACTGGAGGATACTGGGGTGCAAGGAGGGGATGCAAGATGGGAAGGACCTCCAGTGGCCAGGCACTAGAGGGTATGGGCAAAACTCTTGAGTAATTCTCATCGAACGACTCTTGTACACAGGCTGAGGCACTGGTGCTACAATACTTAGTATAGAGGGTGTGTGAGCAAAGGGAGCTCTCTCATGTCCTGCATTCCCCTCTCTGCATCCCCTTGTACCCGTCAGTCATGTCTTGGTGACACCTGGCAGCCAGACAAGCATTTCATCCAGAGCAATTCTGTTGTCTGCTTCTCCTTCTGAGTCTAAGCCACTACAGAAATGCATGGGCTGGAGACAGTTGCATTCAGCTGTGGCACTTAAATAAGAATATTATCATCCATTTGTAATAAGGCTGTTGTTTCTTCACACTTTTGGGGATGCCTTTTCCTAGTCTGGGAGTTACCTAACCACAACAATAACCCTCCCCTCCAAGAGCTTCCTGGAACACATATTGTTCTTTATAAATGTTGAAGGGCAACAGTCTCTGTGGCTGGTAGGCATTGCCTGTTCATAGGTGCTCAGGGACCTTCTTGGAGGAGTCATGAAAGCTGAGGAGGCTGTGAGCACTGAGTTGGATGCAGCTTTACAGCTTGCAAGCAATAGTTATGCTGGGTTATGTTACCAAGACCTTGTTTATAAAAACCACTGATAGGATGTTTGTCTTCTCTACAAGCTAGTGGGGCTCCTCACAGCACCATGCCAGTGACCTTGAAACGGTCTTGAATACACTTACGACAATATACAAAGTGTTACAACATTTTGAAAGTAGACAGGGAGCTCTACCATGTACCTGTTATTTGAGATTGCTGAAATTGCATCTTTAAATGGCTGCTTTCCAAAATAATGAATCCTGCTTGAATGTTTTTAATTTCTCAGCTTCATAGAAAGTTTGCAAATCTTACTGAAAATTAGACAGGCTGATTAGAAAAGAATTTGATGAAATAACACAATACATTAAAGAAACTGTCAGGAGACCTATGTTCCCTGGTGCCCTGTCAAATAGCAGATATGTTAACACGTAAGATAATTGTGTTCCAATATGAACAGTTTGATTGCTGTTGATTTTCCTTCTGGATTATGTAACAAAACAGGTCCATTTTTTTGGAAAAGAAGAATACCTGTGTGTAGTGTTCAAGTGAGACCTCTCTAGTTTTTTCTTTCATGAGATTTAAGAAGGTGTTCTACTGAAGGACAGCAAAACCACCTCCTGCACTGGGATGCCCTCTCCATTCCCAGCTGTTTACTATTTAAGCCCTAGTCAACTGTGCAGAGATATTTTTTATCAGTGCAGCCTGAACTCAGTGACTGAAAAGTGCAATAATTTGTTTTTGATTGGGTTATAATGTGCTATCAGAAAACCACCATTGTATTGTTCTTCTTAAAATAAAAAGAAGTATTTTTGTATTTCTTTGTTTTGTGATCTTGCAGACTCAGCTCTTGGGAGTTATACTTGCTGCTGCTTCAAATTTTCTGATTAGTGTCTCTTTGAATATACAGGTATGAAATTATTTCTCTTTATTCAGAGTTGTTTATGTTTAGCAAGTAATTTATGTTACAATTTGTTTTTATGGTGAAGTTCAAAATACAAATTTAGTTGCATTTAATAAACATTCCCTCTCTTAACTGTAGTTTAACAGTGCCCTGCTGTAGTTGTTAGCGGTATGATAGCTCTCAACCTGTTCTGTGCTGTGATTCTCATATGGGAACAGAATAAAAATTCATAACTCCTCCTCCTCCTTGTAATGTGCCATAAGGAAATACCAGCTGTGACCTGCTTGTGGTCCCAGTGGACATCACATGAACCTGTCTCAGAGTGTCAAAATCTAAAATGGACTTGACCACAGTGTCTTATGCACTGCTTAATGAAGTGATTAATGTAATCAAATGCATAGAAACATAAAGTTTTTTGTAATATTGGGCCCCAAAACAACTTTGACCAACTTAGTTTTCCTTCTGCAATTAGGATGAAATAATCTGAGTAAATATTTTACATGATAAAAGCAAGGGAGGTGCTGACCTTACAACTATGGCAAAGGGTTGTAAGATGAGATTTATAAAATCCTTTCTGTATTAATAATTAGAATACATACTCAGTAGAAAGTTAAATAATTGATTGTAATCCGTATCTCATAGACTTCATGGTATTTTTAGATCTTTTAACAAAAGTTTTTAAAGTGCAGAAGATGTTGTGTAAGTTGTCCAGAAAAAGTAAGTATTTTTGCTAGCTTGTATTTTGAGTTGTATATGTCTCATATAATGCTATTTCTTGTTTTTTTCTGTGAAGGATAAAACAGAGAGCTATGGAATATGAAATCTTCTATTCATAATAACCCATTATATTAATGCTGGGAAGTTCTTTAATGATTCCCTTCTATTTTAAGTATCTCTAGTTGGAGAATCCCATAGAAAGAAATCTGTTTAGCCAGAGATGGCAGGCAGGTTGAGATGACTGATGCTTCTCCAATATGAGTTCCAGCTTGCTGATGGTGACAGTACTAGGACAGGCTCTGTTTCAACAGAAAAATTCTTGTTGGTGAAGTGGAAATTCAGTCCAGCCCATAATAATGAGGTTGTTCAGACTTCATATCTTTTGTCTGCTGAGGGCAATGAGTGCCAAAGTGGATGCTTTGCCAGGGGATGTACTGAAGCATGCAGACAGACTTCTATTGACTTGTAATCATTAACAGCATTTACTGGATTTGAACAATCTTCCAGCTTTTTAAATGCTGTTTGGGAAAACCTAATAGCCCTGCATTGCCACTTGACAGACAGTTTCAACTGAAATTTTTATTTATGCTTTAAAATAGGTTCTTCTCCATTTAGTAACAGTAACTTATAAATATGAATAATGACTTTCCCTACATCTCAACATTTATTTTCACACTCATATTAAATGGACAGGCCAAATTTTATTGTTCTCTCTCCCTCTCCCACCATGCAGTCAGTTATCCTGCCTCTCTTCCCTCTAGCTGGTTGTCAGCTAAAGAACAGCCCGCCATTTACAACGTATTTCAGCTGGATTATAAACAGCCTCTACCAAAATACCATCCACACACATTACTATGCAAAGGCGGCAGACATCTGGGAGAAAGAAGGCTGTAGGGGAGCCACTGAGCTCACCCTCCTGTATTCATTGCAATCTTTTCCATCACACTGTGCCCCCAAGAGTTATTCCTACAGAAATCTAGGGAGAAACCAGAGTTCAGGATTCAGTTAAGAACTTGTCCTATTTGGTTTCCAGCAGAGATTTGGATTCTTGATTTGAATATTATTTAATATTCATTTCAATTGGATCTTTACTGGGCTTTTTTTGGTTTTGTTTATAAAAATGGAACATGAAAAATCCTGGATGTTACTGTGAACTGCTGGTCTGTAGCTCAGGGAATTTTGATTTCCTTATGCTCCTTTTCTCCTTGGAGGGCTAAACTTCCTAGAATTTCATCCCCTGAACATGTTCCACAGCATGAAGCTGCACTAATGTGCTGCATGCTCTCAAAAAGAGGAATGAGACTGTGGTGTATCACTGACCTTACTGTTTGGCCCATACTCTGTAGTGTAGCCTACAGAGTAGAATGGGAGTATGTTTACAACTTCCCTGGGGCTCTGCAGGGAGACTTCCAAAATCAAATATCAACTGATGGAGAGAAAAATGTAATTTACCACCATTTATACTACAATAACCATATCATTTGGTTTCCAACTTTTTGACCCATGTGCAGAGAGGCTGGTGAGGAATCTGAGAAAGGAAACTATTCTGCAGAACTAATGTGGTAAACATCGCATCCTTCCCAATCATGACACCTTCCTGATGGAGACTGCCTGGACTCTGTTTCAGAAGACCAGTGTGATCAAAGTCAAATTATCCTGTTATATACAGGTTCTTGCTGTACAGCCAGAGAGAGAACAATTACATGTGTCAATGATACCTTCTCCAACAAGAAATGTTGATGAAGTATTACTTGAGTATATATTATACCTGTTGATGCAGGTATAGCTGGTTTTCCTTCTGAAAATAATGCTTTACCTGAGATCTTCTAAGGTCAAACAGAAGATTGTAGCCAAATCCTAAATTCTACCTAATTACTTTAGAGTCCTCCCTACAGCAGATGTGATTAAGTAAGTGCTGCCTTTTTCCTTTTGAAATTGTATTTCTGGCAAGGATATGTATCATGGAGCAGAAGCACCAAGTTGCCTGGTCCCCTTCTCGTGGTTTGTTGCCACAGTCTGATTCTGCCCCATCTCCTGCCCTTGAGGGTTTCTGGATTCAGAGCACAGCTGCTGAGCTTTGCTTTGAGAGAAGAACAGAGGTGTGCAGTGATAGCTAGGAAGCACTAGCTAGTATTCAATTCATATTTTTCAGGTTTATTCAGAGGTCTAATTTTTCAGTAATTTCCACCATGGTTAAGAAAGCACGCATCTGAAGCGGCACCGAGTTAACACAAAGCAGTGTGTCTGCAACAACAAGCTGAAAGTCATGTTTAAAAAGAAAACCTTGACACACCTGGAATTTGAAGCTGACAGCCCCTTTAATTATTCCACCTTTGTCAGATGTAGGAACACAATGGAAGCCTTTCTTTTCATGCCTGTTCCTAATAATTAATTTTCTAGAAATGCGCTCATCTCCGACTGGCTTGTGAAACAGAGCCGAAGCCCTACTACACAAGCAAGCTATGGTGGTGTGGGATTACCCTCCTGGGGCTTGGAGAGGTGGGCAACGTCACAGCCTACGGATTTGCCCCCATTGCCCTTGTTGCTCCACTGGGATGTGTATCTGTCATAGGTGAGATGGTTTGCCATTTCTTGCTTGGGTACATACTTTAATCAAACGCTTGTTTGTGACTAAAGGAATAATACCACAGGAGCTGCAGCAGGAACACAAGGGGAAAATGTTAGGTTTTGTGATTTGAAAAGAAATTATTCATATAATTACATGAGCTGACAGTTGAACACAAACCCTTTACTTAAGAGACTCTTCTAATATCTTTCTTTTTCTATAGTTTTGTCGTTTGTGTCACTCTGTGCTCTGCTAGTTCCTGCCAGTTGGTCACCCAGTGCTGTACCAGTGTTACCGGCTCTGCAAGTCCTCAAAGTGGGAGGCTGGCATCCTGCTGACCACATAGAGCTGTGGTCTGATCCTGAGTACCTACAACATGTTTTCTTTCTTATCGTCACACCAAGCAGTTTCTGCTCCCTGTCCCCTGTCCATCACCATGATTCATGCTGACATGGGCAAACTTGCTTGACTTTCTGCAGTGTGTGACAAAAAGGGCCTAGAGATTTCCTGAAATGTTTAGCTCATTTATGGACTTTATCGAAGTTGTTCAGTTGTTCCTTCATGTGCAGCTTAATTGGACTTTAGCAGAATTCTTATCCTTAGGACCCATTTGATATGAACTTGCTCTCTACTTCATGTGGTTTCTTTGTAATTAAGGCATTGACAGGTGTGAGATGTCTGTTTCTTTCATAAAGAAACATACATTTTAAAATATGTTATTATATTGTGTTAAAGCAAAGCAGAGTGGACAGGGCAATATTGTACAGAGGCTGTGAAAGCAGGAATACAGAGTGCAGCTGTATCCCTTAATCAAGTTGCTCCATATCCACAGCTGAAACATCTAGGGCTGAGATATCACAACAGCTCTGCAGACTCTGGAGCCCATTTGCTTGCTATTGACAAGTGATAAAATTTCATGGTCTGTCTCTAGCTACTAGTTTCATGCTTGGAAGTGACATTGCAGTGAGTGATTCTCCATGGGAAGGTAGAAAAGATGAATTCTCTTCCCAGTGGACTGCCTGGCTGAAGTGGAAGGAGGCAGCCAACAATATATGGGTGCAATTTAGCAAAGAGATATTGGGGGAAGGAAACTGCAGGCAATTTACTGTAACCTTTAATGTTAAACTATTGCAGAATTTTGGAGAATGAGATATAAAGCCACAGTAGTTCACCATTATAGGAAAGATTTCTCAAAGAAAGGAATGAGATATTACCTGAGATGAAAATGTAAATTAATATGACAAATCCTGGTGTGATTTTCGTGGCGGTAGTTATATCTTTAACAATAGTAGACATTTCCAGATGTCTCTGAATAAAAAGGAACATTGACCAATTGAATTTGTTGCCCAAACAAAATAAAATGCAAATATAGAAAACTAGAAAGGAGAAGTGAGAAGCAGTGGGAAGGGAAAAAACTCCATGGGTTATTAAACTGTTGCAAAGAAGAGGTCACATTTAGGGCTGATATTTATCTGGGAAAATTCCTTCTTTACCTTTGCAATATGTGAAGAAATGTTGCGTGTTTCCTCCGTTCTCCATTTCCCCCTACTTATAACAAATACCAAGAAACCATTCTCCTAACTGTTATATCTTATCAAAATTCTCATCCACTTTTTTTTTTTCTTTTTTAACTGACCCAAATTGCTTATCCTGGAAGACCCCAGAAAGTACTTTAATATTTTATATTCCATTCCCATATATCAGCTGACAGTATCCATTTCGTAGCCCAAACAATAGAGATATCTGAAATTTTATTTAGTCTAGCAAACATTCCCTTAAGGAAGGGAAAGTAAAAATGATGTAGGCAGCCAATTACAACAATAACTTCCCAGTAACACTTCCTACCACTAGATACTTTCCTGTCTTCTGAAATTAAAGCCAGAGAGAGAGATCATCCTTTTAATTTTAGAAGAGTTCTTCATTTAGGGCAATGATAAACTGACCAAGACACATGTGCATCATCTGCTAACAATGTGGCAAAGGATAGTTTAGGCAGCAGGTCTTCCAATTTAAAAGATCAGGAAATATTTTTCTCATTAAGTTGTGGCCTGGTTTAGGTAGTGGAGGGTGGACTTTGTACAGTCTAGTTGGCAGTTGATTTGAGGTATTGTTGAATGTGTGTCTTTCATAAGTTAATTTTTTTAAATGAAGAAATCAAGCACTTGATAACAAACTCAAAATCTGTATCTGAACCCTAAGTCCACCCTTCTGATAAGCATTTTTTTTCCAGATTTGGTGTCCGGACATCCCTGTCAGCTGACTCTCACTGACACTGGGTACCCAGTACCTATGGTGTGCTGAGGGGAAAGCTGCTTTGCAGTATGCCCAGTCATCTAGGGGATTCTCTAAAGATCTCTGTCACTCTGGGTCTGCATGGAAAGTTTCCTTTGCTTGGAAACCAGGGGTTTGGAGGAGGATAAGGCAGACTGGAGTCTCTGCCCAGAACAGATTTGGGCTGTACCCATCATATGTTTCCAGACCTCTGAGACGGGAAGCATCCTGCATCTTAAAATAGATGGAGCCAACATCTATTATGCTCTGCTACCACATTTAATGGCATCCAACTAAATTTTGCATTTAACCCGGTACCAATTAAATAGTGAAAAGTTTGTGCCTCATTCTATTGAGCTGGGTGCTTCTGATGGCTGATTTTAGAAAGAATCCAGCACCACAGACCATGAATTGGCATGACACCAGTAGATTTTTTTTTTTTTTTTCTTAGAATTAAGCTACAAAGACTATATTTTTCTTCTTACACAGTGGAAGTATTTCTGTGTGTGGTTGCAATGATGCAAGCTCTACATCTGTTCAGGGTTTTAAATAGTTTGAGAAGACAGCAGTTGTTTTCTTCAAGAGGAGAAATTGGTAAATTTTTAATTTAAAAGTGGAGGAGTAATACATGTTTAATTTGATCATTAAAAAGCTTTTTATACTTAAAAATTAAAAATCATGTTTTACATGTAGCTCGGGTAATTTTAGGCTGCTGTGGTTTTTAGCTCATTGTCTTGCTTTTGTCTGCAGAAATAACTTGGGGGTGGAGGTGGGCATGAGGAGAGGCGAGTGGTATCAGAGATCATTTCTTCTGCAGTTTTCATCATTCTGTAGAGAGTTGGTTTACACTTACACTCGCTTAGACTGACGTTGAGATCCCTTTGCATTTTTAAATGCTCCTTCTAAATAGCTGTGGGGCAAGAAATTGCTTTAGGCTTTGAAAACTGATATCCCTGATGGTGCTTTAGGAAAAAGATTCTCAGATATTCTTGTAGAAATGGATTTCTCCCACTCACTGTAATGTAACATTTTTGTGGCCCAAGAACTTGGGATTTTGAGAACTCTGTTACTAATGAGAACTAGGAAATATTCACCAGACTATTCTTTAAAATACTTTATTTGTACTTGTCTAGAAGATGCAACAAAAGGATTTTCAGGGTTCTTCCTTCTCCCTGCAGTGTGCATGACCTATAATCCATTTTCCAGAATTAAGCTCACCTTAATGGTCTCTCTTTTGAGCAATTCCTCTGATATTTGGCTTGCTTTTTTTATTAGGATATTGGCATTAAGCATGGGGGGAAAATGTTTCATGTTTTGTCCACCACTTTTCCAGTACTAATATTTAATCATGTTAGAAATGTTACATGTTCAGTGTGCAGGATAGCTATCAAGAGGTCAAGCACCAACTGACTAAATTCTGTAATATCTTTCTTTGTATTCAGTGCACCATTAATATCTACCATATAAACTAAGAATAGGTTTGAGTAGTCAATTAGCTGTGATGAATTTTTTCCCAGATGTCTTGGGCAGAGCTAGCTCTCTGTTCAACTCTGGCTATGCATACAGGTATTCTTTAAGTTTCTCCAAATTTGTATTAATCCTCCCTGACACAGAGCTCTGGCCCTGAAGGAGACCCAGGTCCCATCAGGTCTAAATGCACCCATCCTTCTCACACCTGGACCCTCTCCCCTGTCTACCCCAAAATGACCCACTATAGGTCAGCAGGCTGGTTTTCCTCTAGCTCCTGCCCTTCCCTTAAGCAAGACAGTTTATCTGAGATGTAGGCAGGAAGAGATGACGGAGGTTTTAAGCCAATAGTCTCAGGGTAGGTTGCTTCTCAGGCATGAATTGTCTATATGTAGACTCCACCGTGGAGATGGTGCTATGGACACTCAAAACCAGCTGTGATTTATCTGTCAGTGCCTGCAGAGTGCACATGGACTTGCCTGTCCTCATGCTTTGTGCATCGGCATCAGGGGTCATCTGTGCTCCCTGTCCTTCTGTCCTCCCCAGTAGCCCTTTGAATGGGAGAGAGATATTTCAGTCTGCTCCAAGGCTGTGAGCACAGCTCCTTTCTCCAAACCAGCTCCTTTCCTTCTGAATATGCTTAATAAAAATGCTTGGGCACTTTTTTTAATAATTTTTTCACACTACCCTTCAGCTAAACCACATTCCTCTCATGACCAGCAATCTCATCAGTTCAGCCATTTTTCTTGTCCCCTTCTCAGTGTGCAGCCTCTGGATGCCCTGAGGAAATACTGGTACTTGCCCAGGAAGGCCTGATCCCCATTCTCTGCCCCCTTAACCTCCTTCTCATTTGAGCTGCAGTGATCAAATGAACTACCTGCCTCATCACCTCTCCAGATCTTCCTGATTGTGTGGCAGACTACAATAGCTTGAGTTTGGGGATGGATTAAAACATCTCCAAGTGCTTCTGTACTGTGATGGTGCTGAATCTTTTCAGCTTGGAAGGTAGACTGAGGGTCTGTCTGTATAAAGGATACTTTAAGGTCACATCTTAAAATGTGACCAGCAGCAACTGCATCCTCACACCTTGAGCACTACTCAACAGATTTAGTGCAAAATCAACAGGGTGAGCTTAAACTGCTCCATTAGATGGAGGCAGACCCTTAAGTTGCATAAAACAGCGTAAATGCTTGGTCTCAAAGTGAAATGTTTTTCTTGTTGCACAAACTGGGAGAGGTGCAAACATTAAACAATAGTCTTTGAATCATCACTAGTACTCCTCCAGCATTTCTTCCAGACCACCAGTGAAATGGGTACAAAAGTATTCTGCAAAATGGGTAGGTTTAAATGCCTTTACCTGACTGAATCAGTTAAGCTTAACAGAACAAACATTTGAGGCAAATATTAAATTTTGTGGTTTTATTGGAAACTATTGGACAAGACAGAAGCAGTAAGAGCAGTCTATGCATTTGTGAGGAGAGTACTGATCTATTTAAAATAGTACATAAAGCTCATCTAAGAATTGAAAAGAGGAAAAGGAAGGATATACTAGTATTTGAAGTTATGAACAGTTATGAAAGGAATTATTTAGTGTAAAACCTGACAATAAAAATAGAGGTAAAAAGATGAGATTCATAAATAGACTCAATACCAGGAAAACAACTTAATAATGAAATATACTTATTTGTGAAATAGTTTTGGGTAGGAAAAATAAGTGATGGACACTCTTTCATTAGATTTTTTTAAGGCTGGCTTGGACAAAATACAGAAATGCACTCTATGGATCAGTATGTGTTTTCTATCTTTAACTTCTCTGACTGTGTATTATCCCTTTCTTAAAGAGACAAACAAGAAACAATCCTAACTGCAGCTTTCATGTCTAGGAGGCAGAGGAGTTGTTTTGTGAGCTGGGTTCTCACCATTCAGTGTCTGCTAGTGGCAGAACCCACATATCACACTACTCTTTATTTCTATTTGTGCTGGAGAAAACCTACATATGGAGATAATCGTAAACGATCACTCTCCTAAGAGAATAAGCAGATGACTAAGCTATGTGTAGGACCATTACAGCCCTCCCTTAAGGCACTTAATTGCATATCATGCAGAAAATGGACATTTTCTACCATTTTTTCAATTTAAATTGAAATTCACATGCTGCAGTAAATATATATTCATTTAATAATGTGAATATATATTCATTCAATAATGAATACAAAACAACCTGTTTTCTGCTGATGTATGAGAAGATGAAGTTGTTTCAACCTAACAATTAAGCTCCTGAACAAACTCTTTTTGTCCTATTTTCTTATGCAATAGCTTTTATTTATCATGATTTTGATGTAGTGCCAAGTCATAATATTTTTCATTTGAAATACTAACGCTGCATTTCCAGATTGAAGAGTTTCATGAGCCTTCAGAAAGGCTCTGTCATATAGATACAGATATTTTACAGGACCTATTTACTTCTCAATTTGTGGATATTAATATAAGCATGACGCAATCAAGGCATGAAATGAACTCGAGGATTTCATTAGGATGTGTTGGTTCTGTAAGGTTTAATCTTTAACAGATCATCTCCCAGATTTTCTGCCTTTCTCTTGATCTAGCAGGCTATCTGCCACCACTCTTACTGAGAGTAAGATCTGTACCTAGTTTTGAAAATTTTAACTTAATAATTAGTTAAAAAGCTAAAAATGTTCTGCTTCACCCAAAAGTGTACAAGTGTCGTGGTTTAACCCCAGCCAGCAACTAAACACCACGCAGCCGCTCACTCACTCCCCCCCCATCCAGTGGGATGGGGGAGAAAATCAGGAAAAGAAGTAAAACTCCTGGGTTGAGATAAGAACGGTTTAATAGAACAGAAAAGAAGAAACTGATAATGATAATGATAACACTAATAAAATGACAACAGTAGTAATAAAAGGATTGAAATGTACAAATGATGCGCAGGGCAATTGCTCACCACCTGCCGACCGACACCCAGCCAGTCCCCGAGCGGCCAAATCACTGCCCCCCACTTCCCAGTTCCTAAACTAGATGGGAGGTCACATGGTATGGAATACACCGTTGGCCAGTTTGGGTCAGGTGCCCTGGCTGGGCATGAGAAGCTGAAAAATCCTTGACTATAGTCTAATCACTACTGAGCAACAACTGAAAACATCAGTGTGTTATCAACATTCTTCACATACTGAACTCAAAACATAGCACTGCACCAGCTACTAGGAAGACAGTTAACTCTATCCCAGCTGAAACCAGGACAACAAGTCTTTTCAGACAACCAGGGATGCAGTCTTTGCTTTAGTGACTTACAGGCTGACAATTCAAGCTTAGAGTTAGTTATGTGCTGTATTGCTAAAACCAGTGGCTCAAAACCAATGAGGCTTCCGAACAATGATAAATTGCTTGTTTTGTTGCCAGCTTACACTTCGACAAAATTTTTTGTCTGTATTTCTGTATTGTTGCATTCTCTTGCTGACCAATTAAAAAAAAGAGACTACTAACACAGATCTCAATCTCTATAACTGTCTATAGCTTTAAAAAAAAACCCAAACAAAAAAACCAACAAGCAAACAAATGAACAGTTGCAAAGACACATTAATACTTTTCTGCACAGCAGTTGCCCAGGTTCCTCCATCTATTCATTCGTGGAGTTGAACATAATGGTCAGTGATTTATTTCCCACATCAGTATAAAGGTGTAGGAGGAAGAGGTACACAGCTTCTGTGACAGAGGGTGAGCAAGAGGACCCTGGCTTGGGAAAGAGAAAATTGGGGCTGGGTGGTAGGAAGTTAGACTTACACTGCAGTGATGGGGCAAAATCACGGTGATGGGAAAGTGGGCTAGGAGGAAAGTGCGAGGGTGTAACATCACTGGTAATGAGGAGGAGAAGTGGGGAGATGGGAGGCACCTTGCCTGTGGTCTGAGGGATAGTGGGAAAGGAGTGGAGAGTCTGGAGACTGAGCCCAAGGGTTTCAGCAGGGCCGCATTTAGGAGCTGAATTTGGGATGCAGTAAGGGCTTTAACTCCTATATCCGGTAGGCTTAGCTTGGCCTCTGGATGCCCACTTACTCTTCTGCCAAGGGTTCACAGGGTCCTAGGATAACTCAGGTTGGAAGGGACCTCAGGAAGTCCCTAACCCAACCTCCTGCTCACTGCAGGGTCAGCTCAGAGGCCACCAGGCAGACAGGAGCTGGTGGGGGGAATGTGTTGGCCATCTAGCATATTGTCTTACACTGCCTTTTCTGGAGGAGTTAATGTCTTAAGCAGCTAAATGCGCCTGAGATTGTAAGCTGGAGCCCAAAGGAGTTAATGAAGAGAGGCAGAGCAGCTGTGAGGGCTGTACATTTCTCACTGGGCTCCTGGAGTACACTTTGGTGCCTGCCATTTGTCTTGCTGGCCAGGGAAAGCTGCAAAGCCAGCAGAAGGCAAAACAAGCAAATGCCAGCCTGCGCTCCTGGGGCTTACAGGCTCCCTTCATACCCCTTTTTCTCTGGCCCATTATTTCTAGTGAGCCACTGTCTGTGTCAAGACGATTTGCCCTTGGTTTCTTTATTTTAACCTGGTTGAAACCCACCCTGCAAATTGAAGAACACAAAAAGTCAAACTTATGGAGCTTAAATCCAGAAAATTAACAAAATAAAAATAAAATTAAATACTGTGTTAGCCAGTGTGTAACAACAAGGTGGTCTCTTAGCTGTGCTACCATAAATTGCTTCAAATTCAGCCCTGAAGGCAATAACCAGAGTTTGCCAGGCTTCTGATCAGTCATGTATGTTCTTTAGCATCTCATCAGGTCTGTGTAACTGTTCTGTGCTTCTTCACTTAGATTTACCCCATTTGCTTTTCTTCTTCACTTGAATGTATATGAAGTGTTGGTGGCTTATCCACAGGGACAGTTGTCTTTTGTGTTCAGTCTCTCCTGGGTCTCACTCTTCTCACCTTGGTGTTGCACCTCCCCTCCTACTTCAGTTTTTCCTCCAGTCCCAGATGGCCTAATATATGTTCTTAAAACCTCTCCTATTTTTAGATTCCTCTACATATTACACATCATGAAGAGCATTAATTATACATACATTCTGTTAAGCTCATGATCTCTTGTGCATTACCAGCTATCTCTGGAGACAGAGCTTGCTGCATTTGAATGCATTATTAAAGTGGATGACAGGTTGAGTGACAAGTTTCATTATCTGGCTGCGTTCCAGCGCCTCCCTGTGCCCACTGCCAGCCTCAGAGGTTGTAATCCCCCCAAACTGCCATTTGTCATCTCCAGAGAAGTAGGCAGTGGAATTTTAGGCATAACTCATCTCACCCCAAATTGGATGCCAACACTGGAATTGAACCGGAGATTGCATTTACTAGATCTCTGCTGAATGCAGAGAGCCCAGACAACAGGGTACTCAAAACCCCAAATCATCACTGAGGCATCAGTTCATTAAGCAACAGGTCTTTGCTGTGACAGTGACTGCCTAGGTGGACTGAGGTGGGGTTTGGGAGAGCTATGGCAGCAGGGAGACAGAGCAGTAATTAATTCCTGCACTACCTTGGGTTGATGCTGCTTCTTTCCTGGTTTATGTCCTCTTTCTTTTCTAAAGCTAGGTAGCTCTGCTATTACCAGTGTTGCCTGGATACCAGTGTCTTTTCTCCAGCAAAGTTGTCACTGAAACATTGATTAAAGACAACCATGTCAGGCAGCTTACCTTCAGTGAGGCATTTTCAGTTGAAGATTCTTTTATTGCACTTATTCGTTTGCATATATCTCCATCACTCTTGATACAGTTTAAATTTATGACTTCTGCTATAGCTGATTTTTTACTGACTGGGTGACAAAGACGTGATGCTGAATTTCAGTTCTCTGTTTACCTCTTGGTAGGAACCTCTCTACATTTATCTAGAGTACATCTGCTAGCTAACCACAAATTAAATTTTCCATCAGAACAATAGAGATAATGAGGCAAAGATGGTTGTGAAAAGGTTGATCTGTTATTTCAAGAATAAACCAAGAATTTCATGCTGTAGGCAGGAATAGAGCTCTTGCACTATTGAACAGCACCCCATGATTTAGGTTCAATGTGTCCCTTCACTGTCCCTCCCAGGCAGAGTCTTTCTTTGAGGTTTCTAAATGAATCTAACATTACCAATGCACCTCTCCCATAGGCCTTTCCTCATCTCTTTTACATAGGAGCTATTCAGCCTCTTTTGCTTCCCCTTAGAGTTAGATGTTCTAATGTTATGTGCTGGAATAGAGCCATCTCTCCCAGGCGGCCAACAGTCTCATCCATCTTAAGGCCAAACCCCTTCTTCCCTCTCTAGCACATGTCCACACTGAGCTGCTTACCAGAAATGCTGGCCTGGCCACTACTGCTGTTCACCCACCCACTGCTGCCCATCCCAAAGAGGCAGGGCTAGGAGCTGGCAGAGGGGGAGATGCAAGAGCTGAACAAGGGGAAGACTTGCCCTGGGAACAGGAGGTCATTTCCAGGGCTTGCTTCCATTTTTCTCCTTCCTCATTCATTACAAGTCACTCTAGCAGACCATGGGCAGTGCTCCTGTATGATACATATGTTGGTTCTTCCACGTGCTTGTTTGCAGACATCATGACCACTCTCTTAGTTCATACTAAATATTATGCTTTTGCAGTGGCTTTCTTCCTCTTGATTGTACTGCTGCTACTTATAAGCCCCTAATACATTGAAGTCTAAAGAAGCAGAATTTTATCCCTCTATGAGGCAATTTGCCTTGAGCAAGTCCATATAATGAGTTGGCAACAAAATGGGGAGTGAAACGTTAAGGCTGATCGGTGCCCAGCTTTCCTGACACTTCCACATATGACTGAATCAGAGCAGTTTAAGCAGTGTCTGTGTGGGAGACGGGAAGGGTATCGCATCTCTTCAACCACGTAAGAGCCTGCTGGATACGTTTAAAATCTTGTAAAAACTGAGTGTTGGTTGGTTGCTGGAATGGACTCCTGGCTGGTTATATCATGGTATGGTACAACAGCAACAGCCATGAGATAAATTTAAACTTGGCCCAGGGCAGCTTTTTGCTATACCACTTGATATTCTAACAAATATAAAAAATGTCTTTATATTTCTGTTCTAGGTAGTGCATTTATTTCTGTCTTATTCCTAAAGAAGACCATGAGGGCTGCTGATATATTGGGTAAGTAAGCGTTTGCTAATATGGACATGTGTGTCGCCATATGCTTAGCAAGCTGTAACTCTCACACAGCCCCCCACATTCACACTCCCACTTTCCCAAGCAAGTATTTCGAGGCAGATACTTTCAAAATTGGGAAGAAGTGACAAAAAGAGAGCAAATCTTCAATGCATGTGGAAAAGACTGCATTCCCAAATCCTCTGCTCTTATAACCATAACTCATTCCTTATGTGTCCTTATTGCTCAAATTTATTTTCATTGTCTATTTTTGCCTCTGAGGTTGTATTTAGTATAATCTTTATGAGTACAACACAATTTTAATAAAAACAATGAAATTATTGAGTTATTCATTCAAATATAAGATATTTTTTTCTTACTGCATAGACATTGCACAAAAATTCCAGATCAATTTAAAGTGACAGCTTCCCTTTTGGTATTAATTTTAACACTTCAAAGAACAAATAATCATGTTATCAAGTGTTTTGTTGGGAAACATAGTCTTCACTGTAAAACCATGTCAACTTTTTGTCTGTGTCCAAGATTTTTTTGCATATCAAAACTGCCTAGCTTGAACACAGTAATAGTGAGAGGCAAATATATTTCAGACTTTGGGCTTTACACCAAGCCACCTCAGCTGGGAGACTGCACCTGATGTTGCTGCAGGGCACCTGATATTTCTGTGGCATTCCTAGCATCTAGGCTTGATTGTCCATACTGCAAGGAGGACATCCCAGCTGTTCTCATGAATGTTCTGGAGAGATCTGTTCATTATTGTTCCAGAAATACTGTATAATTTTTATTTAGGTTTGGGATCCAAGTTTACCAGCTCAGCTGCTACATTCAGAATCCCCCCTCCATTGACTGATCATGTCTCCCTTATGGCCTTATACATTGTGTGTTGCTTTAACTAGTGTTCAGCACTGATTTATTTTATTTCTGTGAGTTCAACTTTGCAAGAAGGATTTAACAATGTTGCTACATTCCATAGGAATGAGCTGTATGATGGGAAATATGGTGATGTTTTTGCAAGCACATAAATATAGAACAGTTCTGCTTTTCCAAAGGAACTGTGTGTGATATCAGTGCCAGCAAAGCCCTCCGGATGTGCTTTGTTTTGTATTCCTGAGCCTTGTATTCCACACCAATTTATAGGTTTGCCAAGAATTTTAAAGATTACTTGAAAAAAAATTGATTAGCTAATATCTTCCTTAATCCAATACAGTTTATGAGCTCAGGATCGGCTCACGTCTATCTTGATACCTCAATGAACATCTGTGTTTGTCAGCTGGCTGTCCACAAGGCAGAACTTCCAGATTTTTATTAAAAGCATAATAATGCAAGTTTGACCTTGAAAAGGGGCCCTGGCAATCTAATGGCTGAACAGTCTTTGCAAATCAACCTTTTATAAAACAGTTCATAGGTCTGCACATACAACGGGGTGCGGCCAAAATGTTGGCTTCGTGACAGCTTCACGTAAGCATTGGACTGGAACATATATCTTGTGCCTAATGTTTCCAGGGCAGGTCCATAGCGGGTGCAGATCTCTGTGGCCACACTGACTTTGGGAGAGTTATGTTTATTTACACTGGTTGATGGTCTAGCTGTCTGCCTCAGTAAGCAGCTTGTCCTTTTAGTTTAGGATAAGTTTATGTGATCTCCTTTGTGCCTGTGAGAAATACAAAGGATTGAGTCTTCTTTGTCATGCACTTGGTATTAGAATAGAGAATATTTGAAAATGCATTGCTGAGTTAGAAACCTAATTCATGGGGCTTTACTGACAGCTTTTTTCATATTTCTAAAATCCTTTGAGTCTTTAATAAGAATTGCACTAGATAAGACCACAAATGCAAGGCAACCCAATTACCTAAGCCCAGATCTGATTAAATGGACTTAAATTTTCTTCTAGAAACTATTTCCAAATCAGCTGGAGAGCAAGGATGACCATGATTACCAAATATTGTATTACAAAAATAATGTGTCCTTTTCTTTAAAGGAGGAACACTGACAGTAACTGGGACATACTTGTTGGTGACATTCGCTCCAAGTGTACCCCAAGAGCTCACAGCAAGACGAGTACAGAATTACTTAGTGAGCTGGCCTTTTTTGGTA